>NC_052503.1:46984525-47187323 GCF_016617805.1 Bactrocera tryoni
TGTAACCTCTAAAGGCACAAAATCACTGTTTTGTCATGCGCTGCACCTTGATGAGGAATGGTCAAATAATAACCGTCTTCTCCCATTACAAACCTTAAGGGATACTGTAAAGGATCATACGAAGGGCCTCTGCATGCAGCACTATATCTCTTGCGCCTTTTTCTTCCTCAACCAAGGGGACGGCTACCTCGTTTATAGCTTTTGCATTCTATTATTTACCTGGGTGTGCTGTTTGTGGTGAGTGGTCGGAGTGAATAATTAACTTTAAATTATCTGAAGAATTACTATCTGAGTATTGTTTAAAAGATACTAGAGGACCCGTCCACGTTTTACTGTGGCTGTTACATAGGTAGTACTACTAATACCATCTAAATTAATAATAATTATGGATAATAATAATTAGATTATGAGTATTAGTTAAGGAGATATTGCATTCTTTATGAATTTGTGTTAGTTTACAATTTACAATGAATTTCTTGCGTTAATAAAGCAATTGTTTTTGGAGGAAACATACTGTTGAATTTGTGCTGTACACCAGTGACATCAACCCAGTCCAATCGATAGTCAGCCTAGTGGACTGCATATTATGAAACGGTTCTCATGCGTGGAAAGACAAAAAAATCGGCTGGCAATGTTATGGCATCAGTCTTTAGAGATGCACGTGGTATATTATTCATCGAATTATTACTGAGCCAGTTTTAATTCATTTCACTGTGTATTTAGTTGCAGTTCTATTCTACTATTCTCAATATCTAGCAACTTTATTATTTTTTAGAAAGGATCAGTTTGAATTTGTACTCATATACTTCATCGTTCCCGTTTAAATATTGCAATGCTCTGTACAATGCTTCGAAAATATTTCTATCTATCTGTAGAGAGACCTTTATATCAACACTCCAGTTATTTCGCTATACTCTTATGTTAGTTTAAAAGATATTATGTTTATATTGTAGCTATGCAGTGCGGTTTGTAGTTCGTTAATTAAATAAATTTGTAGCATTGGAGCTATGTTTGGCCGTATCGATAGCTGATTTTCGTCTGAAATGAAATAGATTTGTGAACTTTGGCCTGATGATGGTAGAAAGCTATCTATTAGATGATACACTAGTCCCTCTATTTTAAAAGTAGGCTCTATCTTCTTGAAAGTGGTGATTGCACCTACGTATACTGTTTAAAAAATGTACATAATGCGTGTGATTATTTGTCAATAAATTCTTGATTGGCTGTGGCAGTTCCTGCATGTTTAGGAGATTGTGGGTCTCATCTGAAAGCCAATCTGTTGATTGATACGTAAAATTAATTTCGACCTCTAGTCGTTGATGACCTTTGTGTTCCTCTCTAATCTTGAAGGCGTTGGGAACACTCACAGCTCGACCCCCAAGTACTCTTCCAGCCACTGCACACGATCCGAACTTCACTCTTGAGCGCATACTTGGGGATTCTGAAATTTTGTTCTGCAAGCCACTTCGATCCCTCGATAATAATAATAATTGTCGGGACAAAGACTGCATAGTAGGTGCTTGTGGTATTTACTACAGTGGTCATATAAAGGAGCACAAATTCGGTATGGGATTCGTAGTGGGAGAGAGACTTTGTCGCCGAGTCCTGGCATTCCTCCCGGTGGATGAACGTTTAGCCACAATTCGCATCAAAGCTAAGTTCTTCAGCACTGGTTTGAGCCCACGCCCCGACGGAAGAGAAGAATGATGTGAACAAAGATGTATTCTATAACGCTTGGAGCGCACCCATGAGAGCTGCCCCGCCACGATGTCAAAATCGTGCTTGGCGACTTTAACGCCAGGGTGGGCAAAGAAGGTATCTTTGGCGCAACAGTCGGTAAATTCAGCCTCCACGGGGAAAGATCCCCAAATGAGGTTGATGTTGAGGCTAATCGACTTCACCGGGGCCCGAAATAAGATTGTCTGTAGTGCTAGATTCCATCACAAGAAAATTCGTCAAGCTACCTGGCCCTCTCTGGATTGAAATCCACCAACCATCGACTCGGATCACCATCTTGTTGCAGTCAAGACACGCCAACGCCTCTTTGCAGCAAAAAACACAAGGAAGGTTCGGCGTCGAGAAGCTGCAATCACAAGAGACACCCAAAAGGTTTTCCACTCGACTCGCTTTCCTGCTCTCTGAAAGCACTCATCATCAACTCGGTATTAGGGAACTGTGAGGCAGTGCAATACTACAAGCAATCTGGAAAATTCGTTTCGAATGCATGAACAGATAATAGAAATTTTGCTTAAGTAGTTATCACTATTGTATTGAGTTAGCCTTTAGTAAGAGTAACTCAGCTGAACTTCTTGAAATTCAATTTCCTCCCGCCTGTATTTACCACAAAATATTCGGTATTCGTTCTAATCTCGCTAGGAAATCTAAGAGCTGTCACTGTGTGTTCCAACGAACAGAAAAAAATATATAATATTCTTTACGTTCTTCTTCGTTATCTCTGCCACCTTGGATACTTTCTACTACTTAATTTATTCATATTGAAAATTATGTCCAATTATTGTGCGAAATTCTTTCGAAAATACTATTATGTTGCCTTTGTAGGTTTGGCAGCCCTGAATCCTCGTTGGAAGCCCTACTCTGTTCATCCAAAAATATTATTGAAAATCACTTCGAAAGTAAAATAATCAGATAAAAGTCTTGAGCAATAATATTAATATGTGCAAATCATTTGTGGCGCCACAAATGTTTTGATATTAAAATCGGTGATGTTGCAAGTTCTGTCATTAAATACTAAAGGCTCATAAAATTTTCTCATAAGCTTCTCAGCCCTAAAAAACGTCCAGATGTGTTGAACGCGAGCGTGCTTGGTCAAACTAAAGCGGTGCCTCTAGTATCCGCAAATATCCAGCAGTAACTACGACTATTTCAAGATTAACGAAATACCACACCGGAGGGAAACTAGTCACATGCTCTTTTTATCACTGTAACTTTAGCTTAAATCGCACGTAAGTATGGTAAACGTTATTCCATTATATCTTTTAAGACGTCATGCACTAATTAACTTATCTGTCTAACGTACATCAAAGAAAAAGTAATGAGACAATACTGACATAATCTCTATTTCAATCAAACTTGTCTAGTGGTCACTTATAGGCTTACCAATGACAGAATTTCAACATTCTACGGCTTTAAATACCAGTTCGAAAGCTTCACATTTCGAATCCGTCATTATAGCATACTTGTAGATGTAACCGTTTACTATACATGCCAGCGTATAGGTTGGCTAACTTATTCAAGCCACGTCATCGCCGAATACTTCGAAGAACAGCGAACGCAGGAACCAGCCTGCACACCAGGCGCTAATTAATTCTCAACATTTGGCAAAACTATTAAACTCATATAAAGTGGCAAACTTTTAGGCGTATAGCCAATAGTCAAGCGTCCAAACAGGAAGCTACGAAGGGAAAATTTCGCCACCGTACAGCACACCATTCTTACACATACCGGGATTTACATCTATATATGAATGTATTTATATGTACATATGTAAACGGGTAAGTATAGAATTTGTGTTTTTGTTGTTGTACGTTTGTCTTGTAATTTGTCGTTGTTGGTATTCATACACGAAATTTAATTGTTGGGGAATTGACGAAACGTGCAGCAGCGCGGCAATTAAAACATGCTCACTTAAAGGAGCAGAAAAGGTAACCGAAACGTCACGAATATTTTTTGCTCTTACGTATGTACATATATGTAATAAATATTCTCACAAATTTAATACTAGACCTCTTCAAATTTAATTATAAACAGAAGATGGTAAAGATGGAGTGTTTGGTCTTATAATAACAAATCTCAAAAGTTCTAGGGAGATTACCGTATCGTTCAAAACACATATGTACCTCCGAAACTTAAAGGCCCAAGCGAGGTACATACAGATGTATATCATCTTTTGAATAACGAGACGTGGTACTCATTTCACGTGAAAGCTTGGCATATCTGTTCAACGAGAAACGCTGCTGTAATTCACACGGAATGGAGTTGTAATGTATACCTATTACATATAGAGAAAACAAAGCTACGGATGACAAGCTGTACCTCTAATGACGAGATTTGATTAAATCTTTGTGGAATATTTGGTTTCCTTTTCACATAAGAAGGGAGCTTAAATTGAAAATTGTGTATTTGGTGAGAAAGAGGCTGCGAATCAAAAACCAATTGTTTACCTTCTTTACTCGAATAATTGGGAGTCTTGACAAAATTGATGATAATACTAAACTTCTAAACAGCTCTCTGATTTTTGCTATTGTTTGAACTAAAGTTTTAGAAAAAAAAATCATTTGCAAGAAGTACAAAAATTTATTAGATGTGCAAACATGTATCCGCTGTTTGTCAATAGATGGCTAGTGATGACTGATTTTGTTATATCCAAAACGTGATAAAAATAATACAGACATTTTAAAAAGAAACTGTATTTGTACATTATTGAATTTGTTGTGTTATATACTTTTGGTTGTGCGAATACAGGTATGTCCGTTTTTTACCAAATAATCGTTATTGAGGAGAGGAAGGAGTCATGTGTGGAAGTTCACGCAAGTGAGGAAAGTTCTCTGATCGCCATTCACTTGGAAGTGGCCAGAAACGATTATTTTACACATGGCTCAAGCAGCTCACAACTTCCGGTCTTTGACCAAGTATCCTCTAGGTAGCCTAAGAACATCCGTTTGAAGGCGAGATAAAGTGAGAAGGCTAAACATCCATTCCGCAGGGTTTTGCGGTGGGTTTGGGACCCGCCACGTAAAAAAACACTTCAATAAAAAAGAAAAAGCAGCCTGGGATGAGAGACCTCCCTCTTGATGACGACCATGGCAAACGAAATAAGAACTACGATATAAGGGCATGCACCTAGAATGTCCGGAATCTTAATTGGGAAGGAGCCGCTGCCCAGCTGGTTGATGTCCTCGATGCTGACATCACCGCCGTCCAAGAAATGCGATGGACAGCACAAGGACAGAGACGAGTAGGTCCTTGTGGCATTTACTACAGTGGCCATATAAAGGAGCGCAAGTTTGGTGTTGGACTCGTAGTGGGAGAGAGACTCCGTCGCGGAGTACTATCATTCACTTCGGTGAATGAACGTCTAGCCACAATCCGCATCAAAGCGAGGTTCTTCAACATATGGCTGATTTGCGCCCATGCCTCCATGGAAGAGAAGGACAATGCGACCAAAGATGCTTTCTATGAGCGCATGGAACGCGCGTTGCCCCCGCCACGATGTCAAAATCGTGCTTGGCGACTTTAACGCCAGGGTGGGCAAAGAAGGTATCTTTGGCACTACGCTCGGTGAATTCAGCCTCCACTACGAAACTTCCCCAAATGGGTTGAGGCTGATTGACTTCGCCGGGGCCCGAAATATGGTCATCTGTAGTACTAGATTCCAGGACAAGAAGATACATCAAGCTACCTGGCTGTCTCCGGATCGAAAAGCCAACTAAATCGATCATGTTGCGATAGACGGAAGACACGTTTCCAGTATTCTAGACGTGCGTACGATCCGAGGTCTTAACATCGACGAACGATTTACTACTCGGCTTGCACTCCTGCTCTCTAAGAGCACTCGTCAACAACTCGGTATAAGGGAACTGTGGGACGGCATTTCAAACTCCTTACGCAACCGAAACCATTGGATGCGGTGGCGTACAGAAGGTTTCAAAACCGGAGCATACTCTTGTAGAACCCCCAAAGGTGATCTAGTCACCGATGCCCAGAGCATACTTAAATTGTGAGGGAACACTTCTCCAGCCTACTGAATGGCAGTGAAAGTACAACGCCAGGAGAAGGTGAACCCGATTCCCCAATCGATGACGATGGAGCAGACGTTCCATTGCCTGACCATGAAGAAGTTCGAATAGCAATTGCCGCCTGAAGAACAACAAAGCTGCAGGGGACGACGGATTGCCGGCCGAGCTATTCAAACACGGCGGCGAAGAACTGATAAGGTGCATGCATCAGCTTCTTTGTAAAATATGGTCGGACGAAAGCATGCCCAACGATTGGAATTTAAGTGTGCTATGCCCAATCTATAAAAAAGGAGACTCCACAATCCGCGGCAACTACCGCGGGATTAGCCTACTCAACATCGCATATAAGGTTCTCTCGAGCGTATTGTGTGAAAGATTAGATGATATTGATATATTGATATTGGCCTCAACACCCGCGCCGTTAGTTCTGCTTTCTCCAGGCTGGACAAGGAAGCACAGAAAATGGGTCTGGCAGTGAACGAGGGCAAGACGAAAGATTTCCTGTCATCAAACAAACAGTCGTCGCACTCGCGACTTGGCTCTCACGTCACTGTTGAAGTTGTAGATAATTTCGTCTATTTAGGAGCCAGTATTAACACCACCAATAATGTCAGCCTGGAAATCCAACGCAGGATTGCTCTTGCCAACAGGTGTTACTTCGGACTGAGTGGGCAATTGAAAAGTAAAGTCCTTTCTCGACGAACAAAAGCCAAACTCTACATATAAGTCGCTCATAATTCCCGTCCTGCTATATGGTGCAGAGGCTTGGACGATGACAGCAACCGATGAGTCCAGCTCTGAAAGTATTCGACGCAGTACTCGCCGGGGTAAACAGAGGAAGAGGCAGACTTCCACTCCGTTGGAAGGACCAAGTGGAGAAGGACCTGGCTTTGCTTGAAATATCCAATTGGCGCCACGTAGCGAAAAAAAGGAACGACTGGCGCGCTCTTGTTAACTCGGCTATAATCGCGTAAGCGGTGTCTACGCCAATTAAGAAGAAGAAGAATCGTTATTTGCGGAAAGTGTTGATTTTCTTCTTTCAGTCAAAGAAATCGGCGGACGAAGCAAATTGGGAACTCCAAGAGCTTTCGGAGGGGCTGCACCAAGTGAAAAAAACGTATTGTGATTAGCTTTGTCGCTTCAAAGACGGTGATTTCGATATTAATGACCGTCCGCTTGAAGGAGGGCCAAAACTTTCAAAGACGGCGATTACAGGCGTTGCTAGATGAGGATCTGTGTCCAACACATGGAGAGGTTGCTTCAGCATTCACAGTCACTCCCCAAATGATTTCAAAGCAATACCATGCGAAAAGCGGCCTAAATACCAGGAGAGGCATGAAAAAGTGATTATGCTCAGTCTCACATTGCCAAATCCGTTAAACCCTAGATGGAAAAACTTTAATGGAAAGTCCTACCCACTCGCCATATTCCCCAAATATAGCGTCGTCCGATCGTCCACTCGAAGGGAAGGTCGATGGTTGGCTCAGAAGCTGCTCCAATCACAAAACGAAGTCGAAAAAGGGATAATTCTTGGATAGCATCACAAAATTAACATTTTTACCGTTATGGTCTTCCACCAGAGAGTTGGGAATAAGTTGCGACTAGTGATACTCGCAAAAATAATAATATAGGCATGGGAATAATAATATTGCCGATTTTTTAAAAGAGTTTTAAATACTAATAGTTCTAATTGTCAACATGTCGCAATGTTTATGTTGCGTAAAAATTCAAGTAACTTTTTGTTTCCTGGTTTTTTGGTTGCATATATGCTATATATATATATATATAAAATGAAAAGAGTTAGAGAAAAATAATAAAATAATTTAGTGATTCCTTGTGAGACCTACAGTGCTTCTCTAACAACTGCTGTTTCAAGAAAGTTTTGAAGATAATTAATGGTCTTGGGTAGGTGGTAAAGATTCTGTTTCGTGTCTCCTGTTACATCGGGGTGGCCAACGCGTCCGCTTTCTCATTTATTTCTACTCTTACAAGACTGAACTGTACTGAATTTCTTCTTAAAAGTCATTTATGCCACACTTTGCATAACCTAAGGAAGTCTACTTCGTTTCAAAAGAAAATATGTTACCTCACCTGGTGGATATAGGGCTCCAAATGGCACCCACTTTTAAACTCAGCATTGATTAGGCGATTTCTATGTTGAAAAAATCATGGTGTTGTTCTTGCATTAAATTACGTCCTGTCTTCAGTGAGATTTTTACGCTAATTCTGTTCCTACAAAATTTTTCATCTAAGAGGATGAAAGAAAATCTTCACTTGGTGCAAATATACCAGCAACAGAATATGAAATTTCCAAGCGTAAGCACTCAAAAGTTTACAATAACAGCAAAAGACGTCAAAAGCTGTAATCTCATGTGAACATACAGCAAATATCACTAAAGGTACGACTATTCAGAGAGGTAAGAAGGGAGTGCTTAAGCATTGGTGCTGAAACTCAAATACTATTAAATTATATCATATCTCATAAGACTGCATACATCATTTGCATATAAACTACGAACATATATACGTACATACAGATATGCGTTGCTCTTGAATAATTACGACAAGTTGCAAGATACAAGGCTTTTCATCTTGTTGCAAACATAATATACCACATTCCACAAGCCACGCACGCATGCAAAATATAACTGTTCTGTAAGCTTCACAATTGTTGTGAAAAACGACGGAGATACGAGCGTGTGGCAATAAATTAGGCTCGACATTATCAGACTAACCAGGCTACAGTCGACTGGGGTTGCGTCATACGCACTTGGAAATGGTACACATTCGTAACATGAAAGACCTTATTGCGACTGAAATATAAGCTTTTGAGACAGTATTTCGTAAAGTCTTTTTTGTACCTTAATAAGTTGAATCACATTACAGATTGGCTGAAAGGAAGAAACATTTTTTCTTTCTTTTACTAGCTTCTGATATTCGGCTCCACCCCCCCGATCATCTTAATTGAATAGCTATCTAAGCCTATTTTAAGGATATTAAGGGGGTACTCTCATGTGAACGCATACATCACTTTTTAGAAATTTTTTTTTATGCGACAACAAAATTCAATCATTTTAATTTTTTAACATATTTTTATTTGTATTTTGAAATGTACAAAAAAAAATTTTGTAAGTAGTCCCCAACAAAAAAAAGTAGTTCACTGGTCATGGTGATAGCGGCTGTTCATGTTGTCTGAAATAAAAAAATTGAATGGATTATTTTTCCGTAGTTCTGCGGCTATCGTCCATACCAAATATAATCAGCTTCATTGAAAAAAATGTCGAACTGCAAAAAAAAAGTCACGAAAATCTTGTTTTTTTTTTTGTTAAAAATCGTTAAGAAAAAATATTAAAATATTTTCGAATTCTGGTAGGGACGATAACTATAAAAGAGTAGAAGAACATATGTAAATTTAAAAGCAATCGGTCGAATACTTTTTTTTTAGGACCGTGACAGTTTCAGAAAATGAGGACTCAAGAAAAATGCGTTTAGAAACGTAGCAGCTGCAGACTTGTCATTGTCGCTTACGACACGTTGGCGACTATGAGCTGTAACTTATCAAATACTATGAATTTCGGTCTGAATTTTTCACAGCATGTTTTCAATAGATTTTACTGTCAAAATATAAAAAAAAAACTGATTTTTCGAAGTGATTACATGAGAATACCCTCTTATATAAGCTTGCGTCTTATTTTGAACGTCCACTGCGTTCGTTCTCTAATGTGCTCCTACTGCTCTATTATCACATGTCTAATGAAACAATGGTATCAGACTTGTGAAATTTTTACAGAATCAAAACATATTGATTAAAATAAACAAGAAAAAGCGTTAATTTCGGTTGCACCAAAGGTAATATACCCTTCACAGCTACATTTCTTTTAGGAACTATGTGTCCAGTTTATATGGAAGCTATATGCAATAGTAATCCGATCTGAACAATTTTTGCGCAGATTATGTTATTACCTTAACCCTTTATAACTCAACTAAGTAAAAACGGAAAAACTGTATCGTTTCTAATAGATTTCGGATTGAAATGAAATACGTGTTTTATAGTTTAAACAATTTTTTTTTTTATTTGGGTGAAAATCAACAAAAAAGGCTATGTGACAGATATGTCACGTTATGTAACAACGTCTCTAAGCTCATTAAATAATAATATTTGTATTTCGTGAATATTTACATGTTTTTTAAGAAGTATGAAATTCTTTGAAGCAGTTGTTTTGCTTGTTGTAGCAAAAAGCAACACCACATTTTTCACTTACCGTTTGTGATACTCCAACACATCCTGGACGCTTGCAACGAATTCGTTTTTCTGCCCATACAGGCCAGTGTCCAACTTGATCTTGCCTAATGACAACTGATTGCCCTCTAATTTTTTTTCTTTATGAGCTCTTTTGTATAAGAGCCAAGCATTAAACATTGCAAGGTCTAAAAAGTGATAAAATAGACGAACGTGCCATCGCTTGCTTCTTAGCAATATCTTATAGCGGCCCATGATGCTGTCAATGAGATCAACCCCACCCATGTGCCGTTTATACTCGGCTACAATATAATGTCTTTCAATATTTATGTACCTTTCGTTTGCCTTATCATAGCGGCGTACTGTGGACTTCGGTAGCTCACCAGCGAAATTAGAAGCAAGAGTTACACTTTTGTTGTCTTTCCAGACAACGGTGGCTATATCTATTCCTCGCACATTTCCAACATATTCTACGCTGTGACCACGGCTCTTTTTCGAAATATCCTTATCTGTTGGCAGTTTACAGTCAGATATCATATTTCGTCGTATTGTTCCTAAACTAAGAATTCCTTCCTTGGCCAAGTATTCTATAAGTGACAATGACGCGAAATATTTGTCGAAATAAAGTTTATAGTTTTGGTTCTTTGGAATATTTCTGGTCTCATGACAACATTTGAAGCAGCACCGAAATCTGGTTCTCCGGGTTTCAAAATATTTTCAGTTCCAGATTCCGCTTCAAAACTATACGCGAATCCGTTAGTGTCGCAAAGTACAAATATTTTAAATCCCCATTTTTTCGGCTTTTTAGGGTTATATCGTTTTAGGTTATGTCGAGCTTTGGTGGAGCAAATTTGCTCATCTACACATAGCTGACTTTGAAGCGGAATTTGTTTGCAAGTTTCGTTTAGTTTTACCAATATTGGTCGAATTTTATAAAGTCTATCAGCTTGGGGATGATCACGAGAAATCATCTTAGAATTGTCATTAGGAATATTGAATACATTGTCTCAATTTTTCAAACTTATTCGCTGCCATTGTTCCCTTTATGAAAGGTGTACCGATTTCATTATTCCAATGTTTCGTCACTCTCGGGAGGTGCACCAAAGACATCATGTATTGGGATAACATAAATTGTTGAACGTCGATTTCGGATACATGGAAACTATTGTTGGGATCCTTTTCCCTTATGTATAGGTTAGTTTGTTGCGCAATATCTTTGATTAATTCAAGAGGAAATATTTTTAGGAAAAACTGTATGGGTGTTTCCAAATCCAAAATATCAGCAGGCAGTTCTTCCTTTCCAGTGAAACGTATTTGATGTTCGTTTAGTTCAATATTCTTTTTCTTCCAGACTACATCCATTTTTGGTTAAGGGCGATGTGACGATCCTTTCTGAATGGCATTTGTAGGCATGGCTGATTCCTCTAAGCGAACGTCAATATCTTCCTTTTCGTTTTCCAAAAGAGCGTCATTTCGCTCACAATCGAGTTCAAAGTCTGAACTTATGTATATCGCCCTCAGGATCAAAATCGGGATCTGTAACACTATTATCGTCAGTTTCGAACCCGTCTTCACTACTTTCATAATTCATCAACTCTTCAAGAATTTTATCAGCAGATAAGTTACGAGACGCCATTCTGGTGAAGTACATAAGAAATCAACACAATCAAATTTTTAGTGACCCTTATTACTCAATGTTACAGAAATGGTACAAACCTAAACTTCACTATATATATTGTAGAAATTAAACATAATAGTGAACTTACCTGGACTTTTCCACTAAATATTTTATTAAAACACTGAAAATTTTCTTATTTTTATCTTTTCGGTAATTGCAAGCACGTGCATTCACTAACTTTACCACAGCGAAAAAGAAATTACCGTTTTATAAGTGATGCCACTACATAAAAAACAGAGAATTTCAAAATTGAAAAATACGGAGTGTGACAGTGCTGCTACATCATACTAAAAAGGGAAAAATTAATTTTCCTATGTCTTGTACCCTCTAAAAGGGTTTGTAACATATCTGTCACATGATGCTATAAAGGGTTAAGCAGTAATCCATGTCAGATTTCGTGAAGATACCACGTCAAATGCGAAAGTTTTCCATACAAGCCCTTGATTCCGATCGTTCGGTTTGTATGGCAGCTATATACTATAGTGAGCCGATCTGAACAATTTCTTGTGATATTACATTATTATCTTAGAAAATAACCTATGCCAACTTTTGCGAAGATACATTGTCAAATGTGATAGTTTTCTATACAAGAACTTGATTCCGATCGTTCAGTTTGTATGGCAGCTATATGTTGTAGTGGTCCGATATCGGCAGTTCCGACAAATGAGCAGCTTCTTGAGAAAATGACGTCTACAAAATTTCAAAACGATATCTTAAAAACTGAGGATTTACTTCGTATATATACAGACGGACAGACAGACGGATATGGCTAAATCGACTCAGCTCAATATACTTATCATTTATATATATACTTTATATATACTCCAACGCTTCCTTCTGGGTGTTACAAACTTCGTGACAAACTTAATATACTCTGTTCAGGGTATAAAAAATAGAAGTAATAAAAGAACAAGTAAGAAAGGCCTAAGTTCGGGTGCAACCGAACATTTTATAAGCTGGCAACTTGCTGAAAGCAAAGCCTTACGATGTAAAAAGTCAACCAGAGGATCAGAATCTAAGCAATTTTATATATACATACACCATATCTAACTTATACACTGACCTACGTACATATCGGTATAAGATTTGTTAGAAAAACCAAAACTATTACACGTAGTCATTATACAAAGTCAGCAGAATGTTCAAAAACCGTGGTAATGGTCATATGGGGGCTAGGTGAAGATTTCGTCCAATTATTTATTTTCGGCACAATGTTATAATATTACGAATCAAATACGTTCTTAAATTTTCATTGAGATAACTTAAATATTGGTCGATATATCCAGCATAAAGTCGCCAGGAAGTTCGGAAATTGTTACATTACGTAAGTATATGGGGGCTCAGGAAAGTAATGACCCGATACAACCCATTTTGGATTCACAGAATTACTAGTGCACGAAAATAATTTTGTATAAATTTCTATTGCATATCTCACATATTGACCGATATTGCCGAACAAAAATCAACTATAGGTACAGGGGTCCACATATTAGGTGTCTAAGGTCTTGAACAGTTTTGGTTGGATTTGTAAATTGTTTCGTCATAAAGTGGCATACACTAAAGGCATTATTCATTTAATCTTATTATATTAATTGCTTCTCAATTTAAGTATCGGAAAGTAAAAGAATTAAGTGAAATTAAAAATTGTACTACATATATTGGAAGTGGGCGTGGTTGTCGGATTTCGCTCATTTTCACAGCGTGAATATGAAAAGAATGCTACGTATTAAATTTTATTGAAATCGGTCAGTGGGGTCCCGAGGTATGGGATTTCACTAAAAAGTGGGCGGTGCCACGCTCATCGTCCAATAAAGCCCTTTAAAGCCTTGTCATACCATCCCGGCAGTAATTTTTTATGTTTCTGGTGCATTTATTTATCGATTTATCATGATTTTTTTAGTTTTTAACAGTACCGTTACCAAATTACAGCTTGCACGGACGGACTTACTTAACTTAACTTAACTTAAAAAGCCGAATATCTCGAGAACTATTAATGAAAGCTATTTGGACCTCGAACCGTTTTTATAGCAAATAAAATTTCCAACAAATTTGTCATGTACCTTTTTTCTATAACTCCTGTCATTTACGAGATATATAAAAAAAATGCGATATTATTGGAAAAATCGAGTTTAGAGCCCCGTACTACTTCACCGGTGTGAGTTACGACTTTGTTGCACTGGTCACTTCTGTAGAGTGAAGAATTCTGAGAAATATGCATCTAAAGTCAAAATATAAAATAGTCTAAAATACCTCTGATCTGTAGGAATTTAAAGATAAAAACCCAGGACTGTAGTGTATTTTCTATGGACATTTTTTACAGGCCTTGATCCAGTTCTTAATGTTAATAAAAACTTTCAGGGAATAGCCAAAAGTCGCATGGAGCTAAATCAGGCGAGTACAGTGGTTGCAGCACGATATTGGTTGAAAATTTGGCGAAAAACTTACGAAGAATCAATGCAGTATAGATCCAAGGCTCATCGCTAATAATACGTTTCATGACGTCCTGGTAGTCGGAAAGTATTGTTTCACAGACATTAACGCGACGCTGGTTTCGAAAAAGTTTATTAATTTTGGAACCAATCGTGTTTTCCTTAGCCTAAAATTGCAGGCTCGGAGAAGAAATAACCTGTAATAAAATATTTCTAACAGTGAACCACATAACTCAAGACAGCAAATTTCACTTTCTGACCGGCATAGTATACCATAAAGATAATTGTATTATTATAGGTATATTATTAATACTGTTTAATATATACACCATACAGAAGTCAACTTTAGGAATGAATCCTAACGCTCAGTAAGGTTTCACACATTTCGGGAAATAAAGTTAAAATACTTAGTACCTCACGAATATAATTTTTTCCATAACTTAATCTTTGCTTAAGAATTTCATAAAAAAATTCCTGGTTAAAAGCCCGTGTTCAAATGTACGCAAAATTGATCCATGGGTAAGCCAGCTACCTGATGCAAATAGCGAACTTTGACGTTTCTTACGTCTCGACGTTTTTATCTAAGACGCACGCGTTTAATAGAGGACGCAAATGGTTGTGGTCCGAATTCCACAGGTGAGTTAGACTCCTCTGGTTCAGTTGTATTTGATAGTTTATCCTTTTATACATAGTATATTCTTACTAAATCTAGATTTTCCATTCTAGCTTGTGTTTATTCTTATTCGTTTTCTTATGCATATTCTTATTCTCTTATTCTTATTCTTATTCTTATTATTTTTTGGTTTCTTCAACTCCACCTTTCTTTCTGAAATTTTTTCTTCTTTGTTTTACGATTTTGAAATTTCTCTTTGAGTTTGATTAATTGTTGGATCTCATAGGCTCCTGCAGTTTTACTTTGGCTTATCGGGACTCATCCTTTTACACATATAATTGTTCTTACTTAGTTTATTCAAATTTTCGGTTTTCTTTTTTTTGTTTTCGAGTTTTTGTATTTCTTATATTTTTTACTCAAGAAATTGAAGAAAGAAATTCATAAGCATTCGTTTCCACTTTTGCGAAATTAATATTTTTCGGGTTTGCGCCTAGCGATAGTAGGCAGCTCTCCTCTGTCTGCTCAATTCCAAGTTGTTTATTCTTGTTTTAAATTCTGTTTTTGCGTGATTTTTTGTTTTGTTAAACAATTCCTTCGCACTTTTGTTTGGATTGTGCATAACTTTCTGAAGTTTGTCATTAGGAAATTTGCATATTGCCGCAGCTGTCTACCTAACCTTCTCAAGCCACCGAATTAGCGTCCCAGCCCTCACAAGATTGCGCGATGTTGTCTTAGCTCATCCCAGTTTAAATCGGCATACACTTTCTGCCACCATAGATACGAATATTTGCTGCTGAATGTTTTGAATGCGCCCGCGTGTTTCACATATATAGTATGTATGTATGTATGTATGTATATATACGTGAATATAAATATATATCCATGTATATATATAGTGTATACATAGCTATGACCCCGCTTTTGAATGCTTGTATGCCTGTTTGTAGACGTTTGCGTAAATCTTCGGTTGCTGTCGGTGGCAGTTAGCTGATTTTCTGGCACTTCACATTTGTTTGTTTCTCGGCTGAGATGCGGAGGCGTGAGCTAACCTCCAGTTTCGACAGAGCACGCAACGGCATCTGCTCCTTGCTGCATATTATTTGACAATTTTCAAGTAAAAATGTGTGCCGACATTATTAATTGTTTTGACGTTGATTAAAGCAAATGGAGCGTTTTAAAAGGGCGAGAATGTGAGTCGGGTTCAACTGATTATCAATAAAGTGAGGGCGCATTGTGCTTATGACTACATATTGTACGTCACATGGGCGTGTGAAAAATGCGGAAAATATTGATTTTTAGACATTTAATGTTTTTGCGAGGATATTTTCTCTTTAAGTGTACGGAGTATGGAATATAGGATCGAGAATATCGACACAATTTTCCATAAATAAAAGCAAAATTTTATTTTTTAATATTAATGTAATACAAATTTAGCATTAAATAAAAGAACTTTATGCGTATTCATAGCAACAATCCTAATTTTAAAATATTGAATATCTCAGACATACTCAAAATTGGCTTTTTTAACTTCAAAAGAATTGAAATCGGCGCTGAATCTAGAATCAATGCTTTTTGGGAAAATGATCACTCTGTCAGTCTAACTAATATCGGGTGATTTTTTAAGAGCTTGATAAATTTTAAAAAAAAAAAAACGCATAAAATTTGCAAAATCTCATCGGTTCTTTATTTGAAACGTTAGATTGGTTCATGACATTTACTTTTTGAAGATAATTTCATTTAAATGTTGACCGCGGCTGCGTCTTGAGGTGGTCCGTTCGGAAAGTCCAATTTTGGGCAACTTTTTCGAGCATTTCGGCCGGAATAGCCCGAATTTCTTCGGAAATGTTGTCTTCCAAAGCTGGAATAGTTGCTGGCTTATTTCTGTAGACTTTAGACTTGACGTAGCCCCACAAAAATAGTCTAAAGGCGTTAAATCGCATGATCTTGGTGGCCAACTTACGGGTCCATTTCTTGAGATGAATTGTTCTCCGAAGTTTTCCCTCAAAATGGCCATAGAATCGCGAGCTGTGTGGCATGTAGCGCCATCTTGTTGAAACCACATGTCAACCAAGTTCAGTTCTTCCATTTTGGCAACAAAAAGCTTTGTTAGCATCGAACGATAGCGATCGCCATTCACCGTAACGTTGCGTCCAACAGCATCTTTGAAAAATACGGTCCAATGATTCCACCAGCGTACAAACCACACCAAACAGTGCATTTTTCGGGATGCATGGGCAGTTCTTGAACGGCTTCTGGTTGCTCTTCACCTCAAATGCGGCAATTTTGCTTATTTACGTAGCCATTCAACCAGAAATGAGCCTCATCGCTGAACAAAATTTGTCGATAAAAAGCGGATTTTCTGCCAACTTTTCTAGGGCCCATTCACTGAAAATTCGACGTTGTGGCTAAGGCTAAGTCTATTCATGATGAAATGTCAAAGCATACTGAGCATCTTTCTCTTTGACACCATGTCTGAAATCCCACGTGATCTGTCAAATACTAATGCATGAAAATCCTAACCTCAAAAAAATCACCCGATATAATTAACATTGTAGATAGCTAGTCTAAGATACAGTGCAAACTGTTGCTGTTTTAGAAAATTATTTTGAATCCTACAAAGTTCTTCTGTCTTGCAGCGAGATTTATTTGATTTATTTTGAACAGTTCAAGTGACAAGGTATTCTGCTTACAACTATATTTTTTTTCAAAATTTAAAGTTTATTTAAGCAGAACATTTACAATATTATTAATCAGATAATTTCCATGCAATTTGTGGATGAACTGCGTCAGCTTGGCGACTAAGAATGAATCACGCACGTTTTTGATACTATGTGAACTTTATTGTGGTGCAGTGAGAAAATTAGCACTGACCGGAACAAATGGTAGACAGAAGAGGCAAGGTCGCCTTTTTTTCGCAACGCTCACTTTTTAAGCCAGTAAAAGGTGAGCGAGGCCAATTTTTGCGCCGCTGTTTTCCAAAAAGTTTTTAAGAGGTCTTGCAACATGAGGTCGAACGTTTTGGTGATGGAAAATAATTGCCTCGTATCTAATTAGGAATTCTTGAAGTTTTTTGATAGCTGATCGCTTCAATTTGATGAGCGTTCCCACGGTTTTAGGTTGTCATAATACGGCACGCACTTATGATCTCACCAAACATAAACCCTTAATAGATATTCAGCTTTGCCGTTGATTTGGCTGCTTGACCAGGTTTCACATATAATTTATATTTTATTGTCACATTTTGCTACAGAGTACAAGTAGTTAATAGTTTTGTTTGCCTAACGGTTTGTATAACTTGTATCTAATTTAGATAGATGTGGTGTTACATATATGTAAATTATTAGGATAACCAGACGAGTTGACTTCCGTCCGTTCATACGTGTAAGCGATAACTAGAGTAAGAACTGAGATATCTTGATGAAACTCAGTATATAGTACATGTTCCTTGGCACAAAAGGAGGGTTAATACTACAGGTGGGCAGAATGAGTTTCCGTGTCCACAACACGCCATTAACCGATTACTTATACAGTGCCATAACTTAGCTTCCTCATATGAGGTTGTTATTTGGTACAACTTGAAACAAATTTGAAAAATTCTAATAAGTTTAATGCACATACAAGGTATATTCCAAAGAAACCAAAGAAAAACTTTTTGAATCTAACGCCCCCTGGTGCCGTCATCTATATGTCGACTGGTGCGTTAAAATCTGCTGTCTCTATCGATTGTCCAGTGAGAATTTCATGGTATTTCATATATTGGAAGTGAAGTTATTACGTTTTAAGTGTCAGTATGTTTGTGTTATCGGTGCGAAAATGAACTACGAAGAAAGAGCCAACATTAAATTTTATTTTAAAATTGGTAAAACTTTTACTCAAACGTTTCAATTGATGAAACAAGTTTATGACGATGATTGCCTATCCCGTAGCAAAGTGCACGAGTGGTTTCAACGTTTTCAAAGTGGTCGTGAGGACACAAATGACGATCAACATGTGGACTAATCAAAATCCGTCATCACCGGAAATTCCAACGAAACTGTGGATGTATTCATCAAAAATCAGCCGAAATCATCATTGAAATTCATGGAAATTGAATTGAACATCTCCAAAACATCGATTTATCGCATTTTGACCGAACATTTGGCATTTGACGATTATTTAACCAAAATTACATTTTAACCATTAACCACTTCCCGCATACATCTGATATGACACCGTGCGACTTCTTCTTTTTCGGAAAAATGCATTTGCCCATGAGCAAGCATAACGCTTGCAGACGTAGAGGCCATTCAAAAGGCTTGCTCCGGCATACTGGCCAACGAGCTAAAACACTCGTTCGACATGCTTTTGGACCGTGCAAAAAGCTGTGTTGAAGGAGAAGGAGACTATTTTGAATCAAATAAATTGATTTTGCCGAAAAAACCATTTGTTCTGTGTTTTTTTTTTTTGTAAAGTTCTGTTTACTTCTGAACACACCTTGTATTTCCTCAACCATTTAATCTATTCGTAGTATGTGTTGATTTGACCAATTTTGGCATGGCGATGGTGGGTGCGTGAACCATGCGATGTCGTGGTGGAAAACCATTTTTTTAAGGTAGGCAGTCCATACATTCGCCGATAAGTTTGGGGGGTGAAGTCATACTTTTAAAGTTTCCTGGGTTTTTGTTGGCGTCAGGGGATCGAATATATAATAATTCATGCAGGATTAAACCAAATTAAACCAAATTTTGTCGGTTATCGTTAAAGGAGATGTATTTCTATATTCATAATCCAAGCGCTTTTTACTTCACTACTAGCTTTCAGCTTCACAAACAAGAATTAAGTCAACGACCGATACTGCTGAATCCTGCAATGTTTGCCAAATATGAATGCTTACTAATATAACGGATAATTTAATGACGTGTAACTTTCAAAGAAACAATACTTTTTTCGGAGTTGGTTTTCTAGAGAGCAGTTACATGATTCATAAGTTTGCTATTTCAAAATGAACAGACTTCCTTCGGAGCAACGTTTGAAAGTCATGCAAATTTATTACCCAAATAAGGTTTGGAATAACAAAGAAACATAATATGAAATAAAATTTTGATAAGCGCTGAAACTCATTTTTTTATTGATTGGGAATTATAATAAACAAAAGTGTCGAATATGGAATGATGATGATCCACACATCATTGTTGAGACGACTTTACATTCTCCAAACGTCTCTATGGGCAGTGGGAGTCGTTGGTTCATATTGCTTTCAAAACGAGGCCAACCATGGCTATAGGGCTTTTTCATACCTGAATTATATACTTTTTATTTTTTCTTGAAAACCACATGTGTAAAAAATAACACTTTGAATATCTATAGAAATATATACATACATACATGTACATATTTATAAATACATATAATAAATGAGTGAATGCATTCTACAAAATAAATAACTAATTTTAATAAATTGATTGCTGAAATATTGTAATACCAATTGCACGTCCTTCACAAAAGTGGTTTTAACAAAATAACCTTTTTCCATTTGAAAACACCAGTATTTATGCAACACAATAAATAGCATTCAGTTCCATATACATATGTGGCTAGCTTTTGAAGTACAAAGCTTAGCATGTGCTTAGCACGCTTTAGAGCTAATAAATTTCACCGTATTTTATTGACGGCTTAAAAGCGTACAAAATGAATGAAATGACTGCAGCAATCATGTGCAAAATGTGAAAATAAAATTTCGTGACAGTTGATTGAAAACCGCTTTTAATATCGTAAATTTATTTGTACATGAGAGTCATTTTGGTCATTTTTGTGCAGTTGAAATGACCATCGACGAATGAATAAGTAAAACAATGACCGCAACTGATGGACAAAGAGGCATACAGATGGACGAAAGAAAAGTCAGATGACGAATAAATGTGCCGTCGAAATTTTGAAAGTCAGTAGCATTTAACATTTTCTAAATAAAACGCAAATAAATTGAAATACATAGTGAAAAAGAGAGCAACAACTGAGTAACTGAAATGACAGCCAAATGAAAACAATGCGAACAGACGACAATCAAAGTCACTCCTACTGCAACAAAGGCAACAAAATCAACGGACTCACAATGAAAGCGTACTAAATGAACGAAATTGATTAGAAAACTGTCAATATATTCAATAATATAAATTTAGCTTCATACATGTTTGTATGTATGTATGAATATATTCAATTAGTTCAAATAAATGTTGAAAAACTTGAACCCTGCAGAGATATACGATAAAGATACTCCATTTAGCGAACCAACTTTGATGAGACTAAATATTGCTAAATATTGGTAGGTAAGTTTTTGGCCCTCAAATGGTTAATAATAATACAATGTTCTATCAACCAGATCAGAGCGCTCACACGCCAGCCTTCAGATTATGGCTACCTCATCTCTAATCGATGTTTTTGTGAAGAAATTATCTATGAAATCAGTAACACAGTACTTCGCTTTTGCTCCGTTATAATTTTAGTAATAGTAAACCGGACAGTTTTGGAAGCCTAACAGAGCCCAGTAGCAGTTAAGAAATTTGTTTTTTTTTTATTTACGTAAAGTAAGAAGAACATTTACCCATTTTAATCGAGAAAGTTAATGTAGGAATGTATTTTCATACGTTTAGGTGTCGTTCTTTGGCTTACACCGAAACCCTTCCAAGGTCTTTTAGCAATTATTTGTGTAACTGAATCTGAAAACGTAACGGTTTGCATCGAACGCATAACGTTTTGCCAATTCTTTCTAGTCACTTGTAATATAAATAACCTTCAATTCGAATTGAGGTCAATAGTAATAAAACATTTCTTTCATGCAGATTTTCATCTTGACTTTTATAGGCCATATTTTCGTTGTCAGATATGTATATGTTCGGAGATTGTAAATTGCCTACACCAAATTTCATGGCGGTAGTTTCTCAAATTAAAACATTTTCATACCAAGACTTGAGATTGATTGATCAGTTTGCATGGCAACTATATGCTATAATGATAATGATCCGAGATCGGCTGTTCTAATAAATGAGCTGAGCTGAGAACCTAGTTATCGCTTATACAGGCAGAGGGACTGACAGATGGAAAGATGGATATAGCTAATCGATTACTCTTCAGATTAATCTTTATATATATAAATCTTCTGACCGTGTGTTTGTAACTGAACTGCTCCTAAACGGATGGACCGATTTTGATGAAATTTTTTGTGTGTGTTCAAGGAGATTCGAGAATGGTTTAGATTCACAACTTGGTCCACTGGAAAATGTTTTTTTTTAAATTAATTTTTCATTTGTAATCAATTGCTAATTTTGGAATGTTTGACCGATAGATTGCGCTACCATCGCAGTATCCAATATTCAAACCTTTAATTGGCGTAAACGTGCAATAAACAAAACGATGCCAAAGTAAAAGGTGACATCTGTAGACAAGTTTTCATAACGTGGACATAGTTGTTCGTTCTTAAGTAATAAATTGGGTGACTCAATACATCTATGGGTAGCTATAACATTTTTTTCATACCTGCTAACTATTGGAGGGGGTATCGTGACAGGCAATTTAAAATTGCAAAAAAACTGGAATAAAGAAATTGCGGCATAACTGAACTGTTGATAGAAAGGTCTATTAAAACTTGAGATATACAGAAATTTTTCGAAGTATTGCAAGACGGACGCCATAACCTTGCCAGTCGATTTTCTTGTCTTTCCACGCTTGAGAACCGTTTTTTAATATGCAGTCCACCAGGCTGACTCGATTGATTTCACTGATGCATAGCCCAAATTCAATAGTATTTTTACCCCAAAAACTAATTCTTTCTTAACGCTCGGAAAGCTTTTTGATTCATTTTTGTTGCTTCACCAAAAATGCGATTATTCCTTAACAAATATTTATAATCTAACTAATAGAAATCATAAAGATGGTATTAGTAGTACTACCTATGTATCAGCCACAGTAAAAAATGGGCGGGTCCTCTAGTTATTTATAAGTATGTATATTAGGAAAGAATTTAGGGAGTCTCCGATGGTTCTTTCTGAGTGTCATTAACTTCGTGACAAGCTTACTGCTGTTCAGAGTATAAAAATGTTTTCATTACTCACTAGTATCGAACTGAGGTCCTCCACATGCCGAAAGCACACCTCTAACCACTTCGCGAAGTCGCCTTTACTTTTGTGGAAGGTCAATATAAACGAATCAGTAAAAGAATTTTCGATATTACGTTTTTGTATGCCAGAAGCTTTAGTTTGCTAACAAAATACTTCAACAACATTTATTTCAAGTAGGTATAGCGGTTCGATTAGAATTCACTTTCGTCACCCGGCAACGTTATAAATATAAGTTATCATCTTGTCCTCCGTAGTTCAAAAGTTCAGCGGGTGTGTTCGCGCACTTTAGTAAATTGCAAAAGTCAACTTCAGACGGGTTAAAGAAGTCGATGCATCATTAGACTAACTGCCATGTCATACTAAACGGAGATTTTTCTTGTCTCTTCGAAACACTTATGGTGCCACCATCATATTCCATTATTTAAATTCAAGTTTTAAATCTTTGTTACCAAACATTATCGATCTGTTCTTTTCGAAGGATTAAGAGAAAGGCTTTTAGTGAACAGTATATTGCAACTAAAGCTATACGTAGCGCCTTCACTAAGTCTACCATTTTATGGATTCTCAGTGGAAAGCTCGGTAAAAATCATTGGGGTGTAGGAATAGAAGGAAAGAAAATAGATAAGTTGGCCTCCTCGGGACCAAGGATACTTTGAGATAGTGTTGAAGGTAGATAGACCAATACAGTTTTTAATTTTTTGGTCATAAGAGACTAAATACAATTGTAGTGACTATTAAAGGGTACCTACTAAATACTAAGATCCCACTTTCAGGCACTTGGTAAAGTGGAATCGGGAAAATGCAGAATATGTGCAGAAGGTGATGAGTCATCGGATCATTAACTTTGTCAACTTTTCGGCCGGTTGAGACGGTATATCTTTCACGGCTCTTTAAGTTAGAACATAAAGGCTGGACCATTTGGGTTGCAAAAAACTTGAATGCACTTGTTTTTCTGATAAGATTTAATTGCTCAACACTTAAGACCACAATGAGACTAATGATGTACCTTCTGCAATTTGGCCTCCCTTTTTTATACTTTTTTTATAAATTCAAATATTGAATTCAAATATTGAAATACTGACCATGTTTTGATGAGCTAAGCGATCGTTGAGGCGAGATTCTGAATTTCCTTGCAAGAAACAATTAAGAAGTTCCAGTTTTTTGTAGTTCTTATCTCATATATTTAATTTTATCATTATACCAGCAAATTGTACCGAATGACAGATTATTCTTTACGTTATACATACACATTTATATCATACAAAACTTACAAAATTTTCCTGAGCTTTAACATGACACATACATACAAATATATATTTTAAGGTTTTCTCTATTAAATATGCTACCAGGTATACCGTGTTGGGTCATTGAGTTAAGTGCAACACGCACGCCCGCAGACAAATCTAATTTAATTTCGCACTCGCTGCAGGCATGGCTGGACGGCACAGTATCACGAAAATGAGTTAATTTTTTATCAGCATGTGTTGGCGTACCCAGTAGTGAATTGAAGTGCTTCGACTTACATTTTACACCACCGATAGCGCTATGTAGTTAGTTTCGCGGAATTTTTGAAATACCTGAAGGTCTACTTCGAATTTTGAATGGAAATATCTGGTAGTCGTATACTTTTAGAGCATGGATAAAACAAATTTGATTCGAGAATTGTGTGTGAAACCTGTTCAGTGGAATTTATCTGCATATATAGGTTTAAAATAAAGGTATAATTAAAGGTATTTAGGCGCCACTCGCTAGAACTTAATTCTACAGACAGCGGTAACACTGTTTTTAAGGCCGAAATCTGTATGCTTTAATGAAACAATAATATATCATATATAGTTTAGGTTTTAGCTTTTTACAACTAACTTCTTTGCTAGTGAACAGTTTCTATAAATCTTAGTATGCTTATATATTAATTAGTATTCGAACTTTATAGGGATTCGAATATATAAATTCAGTATACGATCTAAGACAGAGATGATATTGGTCGTAGTATGAAGGGTTGTACTCTCAAGAACTAAGAGATTAGACCTTTTTACCAGCATGTATTTAGTTCGCAATTTATCTCTGAAAAGTAGCTTCAAGACTACTTCAAACTATCAATTTAACGGTTGTGAACTACTTTTGCGATATTAATGAAACCTTATATTTCGGCGTAATATTCCCACATTTCCTACTGGTCCAAAAACGACCAACTATCCAAATAGACATACGAGCTTTTCTAACAGCTGTTCATCACACTTTTATAACAAAAATTTTCGGTGCACACATTTAAGTGCATTTTCACTCTTGTAAATGGATATTTTGGAATATTTTACACGTCTAACTGCGCTAGCACTATGCCGGCGAGACTAACTGTATCCTGTCATTACGGCCACGCCATGATAAGTGACGCGGTGCGGTTATCGATGACGACAGCATCGCCAATCGGCGGCAATCACCAACAACGATCGCCAGCAATGAATAAAAAACAACAAGAAAACATAAACAACTACAACAGAAGTGCTACAGCAACAAAAAAAAATAAGCTGCGACAGCAAAAATCATATCAACGTGCAATAAAATTAAGCCGCCATCCCATTACCTTTACGGTATAAAATATGTACGCAAGTGTGTGCGCCTGAAATTGTATGCGGCCTCGGGGCGTTTTCATGAAAATTTTGTGGAGAGCACGCATTCGCTCGCTTTGCATTGATTGTGATAGAAAAAGCAATTAAGCGCACTGCTTTTTGCAATTAAAATCGATTTTCAACATTTTGTTTTCCTGCGCCGACCCGCACGACCAAGCCACCCCGCTGGTCCGTTTAGCGGATTGTTTGGGCGACCTGTACGCGCGCACCAACGCTGTATTCGCTCATTTTAATTGCAAATTGCACAATTTGCACTACTGCCACACGCCACGCTCGGGCGCCGCATTTGCTAGCGCTCTATACTACATGTATACCGTATAACGTTAAATCCCTTTACGAATTCGCTTCGATGCCATTCAACTTTTAATGGCAGCACGCTTTTTGATGACAACATCCCGTGAAGCAGTTATCGCGCCATATTATCGAGGCGAGGTGACGCGCGCAGTGATGCAATAATGAAATTAGAAGCACACAACACGCATTAGCGCACAACAACATTAACAACATGCAGCGGGTAGTGGAAGAAAGGCTCAAATTCGTCGACAAATTCATTTAGGACACAGCAAATTTGACGTCGCGTCCCTCCGCCGGTGTTACCTTTGTGCTGTGCTGACACGAAAGCAATGGTGGTTATGTCGCTGGTAACAGCTACTCTTTTCTCTCACACGAATTTGGTGATGTTGCTTAACCTGCATGCAAGGTGCAGTGGTGCAGCAATTGGCGCGTCTATGGACATGACATTTCCTTTATTCACAGCCATTGAAGGGAATATTTAACAAAGGTCCATTCACTAATAGTGCGTCGGTGTCAAGGATCCTTACCGGTACATATTTGCAAATAAATTCAACAGAAGTCTAAAAGCAAAGCTTTCAATAACTAAATATTTCCTAACGTGGCCGCCATTATCAGGTTTTTTGGATGTGCCACGATATCGTCTGAATTAAAATTACCGATGGAGAGTTTTTCATTAACAACTGCCTGGGGATGAACTCACTGTCAGGCCGCTGAGATTTCGTATATTGCTAAAGACAGGCTTGCTGGGATGTCCGGTAAATATTTCTGACCAACAATCCAAGTAAATGCTGCAATTAATTGTTCCTCGTTACGCTTTGTAGATGCTTATCTAGTTTGTAGTTTAAAAAACAGGGAGATGTTAAATTTCTCCTAGAATCCCTTATCTAAGCTTCAAATCTTCAGTGGTTAAAAATTGTACTAAGAACACATATTTCAACTTCCAGTCTCTATTTCGAAGCTGTTATAACGATTTAATTGCAGCTTCAAGTTATTCGATTTCCATACCGGCCTACGAGCTAAAACACTCGTTCGACATGCTTTTGAACCGTGTAAAAAGCTGTACTGAAGCAGAAGGAGACTGTTTTGAATATAATAAATTGATTTTGCCGAAAAAACCATTTGCTCTGTTTTTCTTTTAAATCCTGTTTACTTTGAAACACACTTTGTAGGATATTAGGCGAATATTGTGACTTCGACTTGTACTACGCCCTTATGAAGCGCTAGTTTTTGGAAGATATTTCCACGAAGATCTCAAAGAGTGTGTGATGCACCTACAGAAAAAAAGTGATTAAATCTACAATTATAATATACCTTTCCAGCCGATATCTCCATTTAAGAAAGCAAAAGAGAGATTTAAGGAAGAAAAGAGAAAAATCTTCTCTCTATTCAGCCTTAGCAGATGTCCCTCTGAAAACAGTGCTGCTCGAATAAAACTAACATTAAAAATCATAAATCGTCCTCTAAAAGGCACAGATGTTAACTAAATCTCAGTCTCAGACGTCTTAAGCTGTCCATACTAAGAAGTGTAAGTTTTCGGAGTATCAAACAGGTCTCAGAATATTATCTCTGATATATCGACAATTGGATGTGGGAAGCTACCAAGGTTTTAGGCAAAGTTCCGAATGAGTTGGTCCATAGTGACACCATTTATTGGAATTGACAGCATCTTTATCATATTTGACACTTTACGACGAAATTTTGGAGTCAAGAAGGATGAAAAAGCCCCATCTCTGTGAAGGAGTAGTGCAAAAATATCACCTACACAAAAATTGTTTTTCTGATATACAACGATCATCGGGATAGGCAGCATGCAGCTGTTTAACTGAAGGGAGCCGCACATTCAAGGAACAAAAGGTTTCGGTCGGAATAAATATGAGACGGATCAGAAAGAATGAAACATAATGGCTCAAAAGCTTTGGTTTTGCGTTTTCATAGGAGCTATGGTTCTTAATCTATATGAAAACTCCACCTACATTAGCTGGTTCTGTTAATTTTTGAAAATCCCTAAATAAATTTTCGATATGCGCCATCTGCCTTAATAACACTGGTAGACACATAATTTTTTATCAAGAAAATTCTTTGGTGTTTCAAATGAAAAGTTTGAGACCCTGAAGTCAAATCTGAAAACAGAATTGTTCTATCACCCACAGATATTCTGTAACCTGCGGCTTTAGATTTTACAATACATAAAATTTTATTATATTGCATCATCTCATATTTTCATACAATTAGGGATTTATCCGGTTTAGACCGGTTCTGCCTGCTTGTTTGAAGTAATCAGCGTATTTTACGATCATTTAATTTTACAAAATTTATCAGTACATTAACGGTGTCAGAATCGGTTACGTGTTCTATATTTGGGTAGCAAAACGTTTTTGAGTTCATATTCTTTTACGTTTTTGTTTACTGTGTTTAAGATTTTTATGTACAATGCCTAGACAGTACGTAAATAGTGCCAACAGTTTTTGTTATGTTTGCGGAGAACTAACTTTTAAATCACACAAACGTAATTTTACTCCGTTTGTGCTAAAAGTAGTGAACAACTTTTTATTCCAAATGCACCAGAATCTTGATGAAAACTACAATCGACTGGCTCTTCAAGTGATGTTACAGAAACCGCAAAGGAAATGACAACCGATATTTTATTTGATTTACCACGATGTTCTACAGTGCCGTATCTAATTTCAAACGTGAACTTAATAACTTACAAGTAGTTCGAGATCTAAGCCTTTCAAAACCGCAGTCCGAACTTTTGGCTTCCAGACTAAAAGGTTGGAACTCTCTCCAAACTGATGTAAATATATTATTACTTTTTACAGAAAAAGGCAGAAAGACCTCACAAATTGCTTTCTTCAAGATAGGGATTTAGTATACTGTTCAGAAGTTAACCTTTTGTTTAACGTACTAGGACAGAAACATGATCCACTCGATTGGCGTCTATTCATTGATTTCTCTAAACTTAGTTTAAAAGCGGTATTGTTTCATAACGCTAACAAATATTCATCATTAGCACATGCTGTTCATATGAAGGAATCATATGAGAATATGAGAGATCTTTTAGAGCGCATCCCCTATCATGAGTATGGATGGGCAATATGTGGAGACCTAACAGTAATATCCCTTGTTCTTGGAATGCAACTAGGATATACCAAATATTGTTGCTTCCTTCACGAATGTGACAGCCGTGCGAGAGACTGTCATTATGTACAGAAACAGTGGCCAGTACGTCAGACACTCACTCCGGGAAAAAAACACGTTACTATTGAACCTATAGTTGATCCCATAAAGATATCACACTCGAGTAGCAATAATTCGTAATGGCACGGGGATCATATTTTTTACAAATTACGCTTGACTTCGTCTTACCGAGATTTCCATTAAACGAGCCTCAACAAAGAAAAATTCGAATTAACGGGACTTTTACATAGATAATGTTTACATATTTTTTTATTGTTGGACTCAACAAATGAACATAAGTACATACATTCATATATTAAATACGAATTAAACAGTAACATAAAATTATAATAACAAAAAATTCAACCAATTGATTAGAAACCTAAAATAAAATAACAAGAATTCAAGTTTTAAAGTAATTTGTACTTTGGGATTGCTTCATGTTTTTTTCTCTTATATTTACTACTGAGTTTTCTAAATATATTAGGCTGCCGAAAACATTATTTGGTTCATCATGGGTTGAAAAATAACGTCTTAATTGTGATAATAACACTCTGACTTGTAAGTTCGTCAAAATTTCTTCTTCGGCGGTATCATCTTTGTCACTTTCATTATTGTTAGGCGAAACTTCTTCCAAAATATCGTTATCTGTCAAAATACCGGCTACAGCAACGTCAATGTCAACATTTACGTATTCATCGAAAGTGCATTTTCAGAGCTCAAAGAAATAGTTTCCCAAGGATAATCAATGTTCACATATATTCCAATAAATTATTGTTTGATGTTTTAATGAAACTGCAAACACGGAAGCAGTTTTGTATGCACAATGTGCTAATATTTTTCCAGGCTTTATAAGAAACAGCTGTTAATATTGTGCAACAAAACTTTTTCTTTTCATCAATGCTATTAACAAGTTTAATAACGATTTCCTTACGGTATAATAACTTAAAATCTTTTGTAATAACCATGTCAAGCTTAGGCGTAGTGTTGGGTGGCAATAACTCAATTTTTAAGCGGCTAAGATGAGAGAAGCCATTATGCGCCGTACAATTGTCTAAGAATAGCAATATCATTCGATTATCGGCTGCCATGGTGTCATTTAACATTTGAAGCCATTTGTTAAATAATATTGTTGTCATCCAGGCCTTCTTATTGTACCGATAATGCACTGGAAAGCTACATATATTTTTTAAGCACTTTGGCTTTGCTGACTTTCCGATTAATAGAGGCTTAAGTTTTTCGGTGCCATCCATGTTTACAGCAAATAAAATGGTCACTCGATCTTTACTGTGCTTACCCCCTTGATATTTTTCATTTTAAAAGCAATAGGTTCGGTCTGGCAAACATTTATAAAACAACCCAGTTTCATTAGCATTAAATATATTCTTAGGTTTGTAATCTTTTATCAGATCACTCAATTTTTCCTTTTATTCACAGCATACGCCTTGACAGAAGCACTTTCACCATACATTTTTTTAAATGCAATATCGTGCCGCTTTTTAAATCGATCTAGCCAACCACTGCCCGCCTTAAAATCCATTATGTTCATTGCTTTGGCAAAAAACAAAGACTTTTCTTTTAATAACTCGCCTCTAATGGGAACATTACTTTGACGGCATTGTGATAGCCACAAAGGTAGAGACTTCTCTATATTCGGGTATTCAGCTTGTTTCTGGCGTTTCTGTTTACTATGAGATGATGCTTGCATAAGAAATTCTTTTTTATGTAGAATTGATGTTAATGTTGATGGAGCGATATTAAATTATTTTGTCACTTCAATTATTTTTGTTCCATTATCAACGGCTGAAATACTCGTAATCTCTTGTTTTTTCGCCATTGATAAAGGTTTATTCGTACGTTTTTTCGGCATTTTTACGCATCGATGTTACGCTTGGGAAAAAATCAGTAAACTGAACGAAAATAATAACTGCATAATTGTCTACAAAACCTAACTTAACTGCCAAAATTTTCACATTGCATTACGACTTATAAGAGGCTACGAAATAAAATTACGATTTATAAGAGGTTTAATATTCTTTGTGTTGCGAAAAATATTACGAATTAACGTGTGTATCAAAATGTATGAAATTTTTACGAACTATTGAGAATTTTGAATTAGCGGGGTACGAATTATCGCGACTCGACTGTACTAGTTTTGACCAAAATGCATTAATCAATACAATTTTCATTGAACATTTCTATTAATCAAAAGGAAGCGAACTCGCTGGAAAAATGTTATTTATTCTACTTTTCTAATATATTCATAAATATTTATATAAAGACTATAAAAGAAATAAAATTGGGGAATGGTGATTTATTTCTCTTCAAAGTCTCGACTCAAATGGTCGTCTATGTAGGTCATAGTTTGTTAATTCGAAAAACGGTGGTCATCACTTTTTCCTGCAATAGGACAATTTTCGTTTTTTCGACGCATATTCACCAATATCATATTGTGGTTTTTTGTCGTGAAATTAGCTACCTTGTTATCCGCTTTTAGGGTATCTTATCATGGCTCTCATTACAAACCGATGTGTACAGTAGTCGTTTTCGAGAACGGGCTACAGGAGAGAAATTTCTCTTGCGATAGTGGCATTTTCAGGCGACGATTCCAAGTACTTTTCGGAACGTCCTATACATAGTTTATAGTATTCAAGGTTAGCTGTCAAATTAATTATAATGTGGAAAATGATAGCAAGACTTTTTAATTTAAATTTCGCGCAAAAGGCCATTCGTCGAAATATTTTTATCTAGGTTTTTTATGATTGTCAGTGACACATCAAAATAATCATTAGTGGTTCAGTGTACGCTTGTCTCTTTGCAGTTAAATTTTTACCATGAGTGAAACTATTTAATAAAGAAGTTCCATTAAATTTTGTGTGCGGAGTCAAATTTCTGGTGCCGAGACGTTCAAAATGTTAGAAAATGCCTTCGGTGATAGTTTTTTGTCACGGACAAGTGTTTTGGATTGCTACAAATTATTTAAAGAAGGTCGAGAACACGTTGACGACAAACCACGTAACCAGGAATTGGTGCTTGAAAATCGACGGTTAATAATCAGCGATGTTACTGGCGTCGTTGAATCGGAAGGATCGGTGAAAACCTTTTTAATTAGAATAAGAAAAATTTCCGACTACTAACATGTCATAAAACGTCTTAGATCTATGTTTACGACCCGAAAACAGACGATCAGTCGGCCGAATATCATGGCAAAGATGAGCCGAAGCTGAAAAAACCATGTTAACACTTTGAGCCCCGCGTGTACCACCGGTGGGCATTTATGTTTTGACGATTTGGAACAATGTGACCACCCGTGGACATTGGTGGATTTTCATTATGGGACAATGTTACCACCGGTGGTCACAAAAAAAAAAAAAAAAAAAAAAAAACAACAAAAATGCATTTGGTTTATCAAAAATAAATATCACAAAGTCACCTCAATCGCAAAAAATCAAGAAAACTAAGTAAACAATCAATAAATCGAAAACAAACAAACCAGCTTGTCAACTAAAGCACAACCCTTCGTCAGCAAGCGGTCCACCGGTACAGAAAAAAAATGACCACGGGTGGGCACGCGGAGCTCAAAGTGTTATGTTGACAGTTTTCTTCGATTATCGAGATGTGGCGCACTTCGAGTTCCCTCCGACCGGCTAAACTGTCTACATGAAATACTATTTCAGTATTATGCGTCGTTTGCGCGAAGCTAATCGTAAAAAGAAGCCGGAATTATGGATTTTGATCCTGAGTGTTGCGCCACGATAATGCACCGTCGCATACTGCATTGATTCTTCGTGAGTTTTTCCCCACATTTTCAACCAATACCGTGCCGCAATCACAGTATTCGCATGATTTAGGTCTTTGTGACTTTTGGCTTTTCAGCTAACTCTAACGATGGCTCCGGGGAAACCATTTGTACAAGTTTATTGATGCCAAGAGGGATAACTTTGAAGTGAAAATTAAAAATTTTAAAATTATGAACAAAATCTTTCCATTTTTTGTTCATAGTAGTATATGGTATTTGACATTATGGTTGCGATTATCAACTCTGAAGTGTGAACCGTTCCGAAGAGTCTGTCTAAGCTATATAGCATACTGGAAAATGCGGAAGGTTACTTTCTACTGCTGAAGGTATTATAGACCATAATATTTTTAAGCTGTAGTTTGTAGAAGCATTTATACACGATGTAGTTTTTGCCCAAATTTCAAAAAGGGGTTGTCTTAAACTTCCCTGTCGATTGTGATATTTTGTATTGAACATTATTAAACTGACAGCGCTCGTCATCCGGTGCATAATAATGTGTTGAGAGAATATAGAGACGATCAGTAACCCGAAACTATAACTGTCCAAAAATATTTTATTAAGATTAACTATCAACTGTTATAGAAGAGTTCAGACTTTAACTGGTGTAGTTACTTTGAGGTGTTGGCTCACCGCTTCCAATAATTGCTGGCAAAGTTACTTCAATTGAAATTTTGAAAAAAAATTTATGATTAATCAAATCTCAAGCATTCTAATGACAGATAAAAGCTTTTCAAAACGAAACTTCAAAGCAAATTTATGTATCTGAGATATACATACATACTACAACAATCTAACATAAACATATCTAAAAATGAATTTTTATGAAATAATGCACACAATTTCCATCGTCAAATTTATTGGCTCTTTACCTTGGCGATGCATTTTATTAACTTTAATTAATATCGTCGAATACAAGAACACCATCAGGTGAGCGTTTAATTAAGTGCTTGATATTTATAGTACTTATTTATTGCTAAAGCTAACCATGGTAGTAGTGAATACATACCTATCTATAAATGTAAATGAAATGTAATTATACAACTATTCACATATGTGTGTGTGTTTGTTTGCAAATAATGCCGTGCACCTGCCTTGGCTATGTATCAGCCTTTGGAAAATCGTTTGTGTAGAAAATATGTGTAATTAGTTTACATTCAACGAGCCACTTTGCGCGTAAGCAGAGAAACGTGTGTACAGTAATGATCCAATTAACAGGTACGAAGGCAATGAACAATAGATCCTTTGTTAGTGCGACTAATGACTTACACATAGTAGTGTATTTGAATTACCCAAATGTTTGTACAAGGATATAAATATAATTTGTTTACATAGATTAACCCAAATATTTTAAGACTTTAGATGATGCGAAAAAATTTTAAAATTTAACTGCTAAGCAACAGACAAAATCATTGGCTATTTAGTCTAAAAGATTTACTTACAATTTAAAGGTATGGTTGAAAGTTGTCTTTAGATAGTCTGGCTTGAAAAGTTATGGCCCGAGTCTGACAATTGTTAGTGCAGAGATGGCATACCTTAATAGCATTTAAACGATGTGTTGCAAAAGTAATGAATTTTATCAAATTTGGTATTTCGTTTCGGTGGAATCATCGGTTCATATTTCTTCAAAAATGATGTCGGTGAACACGTAACCGTCAATGAAATTGAAGCTTGTGATCTCGGTGAAACCAAATGTCAACAAGCGCGCCACTCACACCATCAATCGATGGATTTATTGAGGAACACTTCGGTGACGTTTTGAGCCACCAAGATCGTGTCATATCACACCGTTAGACTTTTTCTGTTAATCATCGAAAATTGGACTCAACGGTTGGACTACCTGAGTCATACCCGCGGCTAACATTTGAAAGAGATAATCTTCAAAAAATAAATGACAAAGAATGTTCTTTCGAATGATAATAAACATTCCCCATTAAATTTGAAATTTCTGTGTTTATTATTTAAAAAAGTAGGGAACCTCGAAATGGATCACTCTTAGCATATGGTAGTAGGGTTCGTTCGTGGTCAAAATTCCCATTTGTTTGTAATTAAGCTGTGGTATATCCAATATTATACGTTTATTTTTGTTAAGATATCGATACAATCGGTATAAAGTACACCCGAAGTTTGATAGCTCTGAGCCGAGTAGGTCTTTGTGGCATTTACTACTTTGGCCCTATAAAGGAGCGCAAATTCGGTGTGGGATTCAAAGAGGGGAGAGAGACTCCGTCGCCGAGGCCTGGCATACACCCTGGTGGAGGAACGTCTAGCCACAATCCGCGTAAAAGTGAAGTTTTTCAACATATCGCTGATTTGCGCGCACGCCCCGACGGAAGAGAAGGACGACTGCACGATGTGACGAAAGATGCTTTCTTTGCCCAACCTGGCGTTAAAGTCATCAAACACGATTATGACATCGTGGCGGGGGCAGCTCTCATAAGATCTCTTGGTCGATTTCAAAATTGCTTTTGAGAGCACGTAAAAGAGCTGCCACGATATCTGAATCAAATTCATCCCCGTAAAATTAATACGGCCGTGTAAACTCATATTGAGCAATACCCAACTCTCCGTCAGGATCATAAAGGACTTCTCCGAACCGTTCGATATCAAACAAGGTTTCGGAGAAGGAGACTCCTTATTGTGTGACTTCTTCAACCTACAGCTGGAGAAAATAGTTCGAAATGCAGAGCTGAATACAGAAGGTACAATCCTTTAAAAGAGTGTAGTTAAACTAAGAAGTAGAGTCCCCTCTTGACCAATAAACACCAAAGTCTACAAGTCGCTGAACATCCTTGTTGTGCTATATAATGCAGTGGCATCCGAAGGGATGAAAAACTTCAGCTCTGAGAGTATTCGACGTAGTACTCGCCAGGGAAGAAGATGAAGTCCTTCACTCCGTTGGAAAGACCGGGTGTAAAAGGAACTGGCTTCGCTTGGAATCTTCAATTGACGCTAAATTGCGAAAGGAGCGCAGAATAGGACGCAGTAAAAACATTAATGCATTTCTATTCATAAACGACTGCATTTAAGCCATCATTAAGCCAGTGTTGCTGCAAATTTAATCTCTTTCTTCTCCGCAGGTAAATTTGTATACGATTACCTAAGGCTTTGAGGTATTAGTACACATTAAATTCAAAGTAATATGCTAAACACTTAAAATTTGACGTTATTCACCCGCGTTTCGAATTAAATTTCTTCAAATCGAGTGAAAATTGACACATTTAGCTCCTGCAGTGACATATCTACATAGCATTTGAGAGGCAGCGCTAAAAGTGGTGCAGTCATTGCCTTCAGAGATTATTATTACTTACAGCAATAGACTCACACACACACACACACACACACACACACGCCCACATACATATGCATAGCTGTCGAGGACTTACCGTAAAAAATAGCTGATGGTTCCATTGCTGGTAATAGTCATCGTTGTAGTAATTTATGTACGCCCACCAGGCATAATAGTGTGAAAATATCGACAGCGAGAAGAGCAACAACATCGAGTAGCGACAACGTTGTTGCAATATCAACGCAATCAACTGTTTAATGCATTCATAAAGCGCAATAACAGCGAATACAGTGAGCAGCCACATTTTGAATGAATTTTGTGTGACATTGAAGTAGAGATGCTTATACGAGGCAACACCCGACTCGTAGGGCCCCTTGAATATGGTGTCCCAGCAGGAGCATGTACAAAAGTGCTTATCAACGTAGCGCGAGTAATTTTCCCAAAAGTAGGCCAACACCAACATGTGCGCGGGCGGTATAAGAGCGGGTGCCAAACTGCCACAGGCGGCGGGCAACCATTTCGTATCGAACATTTTTGTGCCTTCCTCTCTCTCTCGGTTACCTTCTCTATGTGTAGTTCAAATATTTTACGAGTGTCGCTGTGGTTGGCGCACCCACTTCGATGTTGGCAATAGGTTCCTAAGTTTCGAGCGTTGATCGGGTAGCGGCTGCCTTAAGTGGTTGAGATGGTGGCACGAGCTCACTTAAATCGGCATAGAATGCATTAAAAAGCCAGTTACAAGCATTATTTAAATTTATTTCTGTGCGCTTGCGTCGCTGTTGTCTGCTGGGCTGCTGAGTTGCTGAGCTGCTGTGTTGTCTGTTGTTGCTCCTTTTGGTAATGATAATGGATGTGTTGCACTTGTTGAAGACGAACTGTTGACATTGGCGTGATTGACGGTGGTGCAGATTCTCTACTAGATATGATGATTGCTGTCGACAGTCACGCACTCGGCGTCATTACCCAGCCTCTCACTTACTCATATGCACATATACACATACATTAATGCGGTATTTGTACGTACTTCACGCGTGTCTTCTTGACGGGAAATTCCTGCGTAGTCGCACGTTTTGGATTTGCCTTTATGAATATTTCATATTACCAATGGCTTAAACGGATTTGCTCATTTAAACACTTGGAATATTTGCCATCTATGCATATGATAGGGTTCTTTATTCCTTATGTATGTAACTGTTGAGTAAGTATATGTCTTTGTACGTTATTTACTAATTCCATTTTTGTTTATCACTGTAAGAAAAAGTCAAAAAAGGGTTAGATTTCAATTATAATGCCTTTAGTATGTGGCCACTTTCATTTAAAACTGTTCGCAAATGACGAATGCCTATTTTCCCCTCTTACTGAATAAGAAGACCTCTATCTCAGATGATTTGATAGCCCACATGTCAATATAAAGGGATAGCTTAATAAAATGTAACGAGTATATTTGTTGGGAATGTGATTATATGCTACATCAGTAAAGAAGAGCTAAGTGCGGACTCTTTGGAAGGATCAGAGTCGGAGCCGTAAGTTCGAAATAACGCGGCGAATATTCTCTTCGTGTTAATCGTCGGAGGGTCATCTGTATAAATAAGCGACTTCATAAAACCCGACATTGCTCAGTGTTGTTAAATCACACGATCTTAGAGGTCACGCTTAAAATCCACGAAGTGAGATAATGCGCTAACCAAAATTTTCTTTCCATAAATTGATTGGTCGTTGGCTGTATGGCCTGTAGTGCCATCCACATCAAAAACCATCCAATTCAGATACGAAAATATCAATAATCATGGCTCTATTGCTTCATTGACTATAACATTATGTCCGGCTTCAAAGTTGATGATGTATGGACCAGTGAAACCCTCTACAAATAAAGCGTACCGAACAATGACTTTTTGAGGATATAACGGCCGTTCAACCACACTCCAAATGGAATCATTTTGTTTACTAACCTACGCATTCAACTAAAAGTGAGCTTCAGCGAACCATTATTTATTAGACTCATCTAGTTCTATTACTAAGTTTTGGTCAACAAACCTAATGTTTACTTAACTCTTGCCTTTTTAGAGATGCTAGTTTTAAATAGTCTTTGGCGCCAATTGGAGATTCCAAGTGTAGCCAGGTCCTTCTCCACCTGGTATTTCCCACGGAGTGGAGGTCTTCCCGACTCTCAGAGCTTGAATTGTTTCATTCGGACCACATGACCTAGTTAACTTAATCTTGGATTAGCGTCTAATAGTTAATAATATATCCGATAACAGGATACTATACAAGTATATAGGGTAGATCCACACCCATGGCAAAAGAGGGGAATGGAAAATAAACATAACATCGTTTCAATACTGTCCTTCCTTCCAAGAGACGGCATTACAAAAAGCGTAAACTTCACAAAGAAGTTTAAAAATACTCTTTGCAGTAAGGCTGACTGGAATGATTTCAGGTTTGACCTACTAATATAGGGCCGCACAATTCAGTGGCACACTGACGGCTCGAAAACATCCGAAGGTATTGCAGAAAAAATTCAAACTTTCCACACCCATGGGATATTTTCCGAGTATATTTTAAGTAGAGGTATTTGTTATAAGTGAGTGTCTAGAAATTAATCTCCTACATAACTATGGCAATCAACATATCGCCATACTCATCCATAGTCAAGTGACACTAAAAGCGATCGCAGCTTATGAGATCAAATCGGTACTGGTGCAAAAGCGCATAGCGTGGCTGAACAGCCTATCAGTTTGTAAACCGTGTACACCAGATCTGGGTACCGAGGCATACAGAGGTTGCCGGCAATGAGATTGCAGTGAAAACATCAACTAAATTTCCTGTCCAGAAAGTATCGGGAATTCTTCATTTAAATTTCCCGCTTATATGGAAGACTGATAAATTTTTTTTTGGTTTGTACAACTGATCTTAATTATGATGCCAAAAATTAGCGCGATCTGTCAATCAGTGTGTTTACAGCAGCTGTTTATGTCAGTCCACCTCAGCTCTCGCGTCGAATTTGTTTTGATGTCTTCAATTAACTCAAAGCGGTTTCCCTGGAACGGTTCTTTGAGTTACAAGAATAGCCAGAAGTGACATGGAGCTAAATCGAGTGAAAATGTAACTCCCGATACTTTCTTGACAGGGTGTGTTCTATGAAAAGGACTTCATTGTTACTAAAAACGACAGCCTTCGCGTAAAACCGTAAATATTGTGTTATGATCAGATGGATAAGGAGAAATATATTGGGATAAAAAAGCATGCGGAAATTGTATATAAATTCACCAAGTAAATGATATTTCAAAAATATGTGTTTTGCTAAGTCGGTAGGACTGTCCTTAATTGCTATACCAAATAAGTTACTTAAGTCGGTACACCTCAGTAGAGCATTGCGATTTTTACAATGGATAAAAATATCGAACAAAGAATTTCTCTAAAATTTTGTATTTCAAATTTTGTGTGCAGAATCATTGCAAATGTTGGAAAAGACTTACGGTGATTCAGTTTTATCGAAAACACAGGCCTACGAGTGGTATAAAGCCTTCAAAGACGGTCGTGAGATTGTTGAAGACATGCATCGTTGCCGACGACCTTCGACCTCTTCAATTGATGAGAATATTAAAAAACTGAAGGATATGGTACTTGAAAATCGTCAGGTAAGTGTTAGAGAGATGTCGAGAGGGCTCAATATTTCTCGCGAGCCCGTTCGAATAATTTTGGTGGATATTTTGGGTATCAAACGCGTTCTTGCTCCACTCCTCCCGATAAAGCTGTACTGTTTTTTAAAGAGTGTGATTTGAAGCCAAAAAACGCAATAAATACCATCGGTCAATCACCGTATTCACCAGATTTGGCTCCGTGTGACTTTTTCTTGTTTCCCAAACTGAAATTGCCGCTCCATGGAAGGCGTTTTCAGTAGATCGAAGAGATAAAACGAAATTCACTGAAAGAGCTGATGGCCATCTCTAAAATGCTTATGAAAAGTGTTTCGAGAACTGGAAAAATCGTTGGCATAAATGTATTAAATCTGGTGGGAATTACTTTGCAGGCGGCAAAATAAATATTGATGAATAATTAAACATTTTTCGTTTTATTTACAACTTCCGGGTACTTTTTCGTCACAATGTAATGTTAAAAGCACGATTCCTATGTGAATCGATGATTCCTTGTACCCATAGACTTTCTATTAAGTAAAGCTACACTTCATCACTAGTTCACCGAGTTTCCGTTGCACTTCTCAATTATGTTCTTCAAACTTGTAGACTGAATAGATTTTTTCAATTCACTGAAAACACTTGCGTTAGTTATTCTGTATTGACTTCATATTATTAGCTCATTGTCGACTGGTTTTTTAATTCCCTTAGTACTAAATAGTCTTCATAAACACTAAATTGACGTTGACGCTGTTACGCAATAAAATTCCGCTGTCTCATTGAACAATAAATCATCCTTGGGAAAAATTCCTGTGCTCTTAAGAATATTAATTGTACATATCCATACTTTAAACTAGAGTGTCACTATATATGAGATTGCCAACCAATAAATTTGCTATGACAATCGGAAAATCATCGAATGTTTTTAATGCGCAAATTAATATTAAATTGGCGGATTCAATTACAACGATATTATCAGCTTAACTGAAGCACTAAATTCTTTAGCTTCTATTAATCGATTATTTACAATCCACTCCATTTAATCAGGTCTATCTGGCTGCATTTTAAAAAGTATGCTCCACTTCACACTCTCAACCATATAAATATGGAAGTTATGGAAATAATTAAGCCAAGCGCAAATATTTTTTTCACGTTTTATTTGTTTTACTTTAACCTTTTAATGGTGGCAGTAAGCATACCGGAAAAATTGCTGAATTTGGCTCTGCTGCACTTTGGCTGAAAGTGATAAAATTCATAAATTTTAAATCCTCATCCGTGCAGTTGTGCTCGTGCAGTGGAATTGTATTTGATGAGTTCGGAAAAAGTTTGAAGCGAATTGAATAAAGTAAAAGTACTTTTTCAATATTAAGTATATATCAAAAAGTGTAGGTAGGCAGTCGGGTCTATTTTTACGAGGTCTGCTTGATAAGTTAGTGCATTTTTGTAATACGAACTCCAAACTATAAGTTGAGTATGAATGATGCTAAGCCATTGGTGAAGGAAAGTCCATAGGAAAATGTGGAAAAATTTCATATATGTACTTTCGTACCAAACCGTACTTAGGAATCAGTTAATTGTTAAGGGTTAGTGTGATCCAATTTGTTAACGAAGTATCATATATTAACTTTTATATTTGATTTAAGCCAATCAGAACGCCCTATGTACCATATCTATAGAACAATGTTTTAATCCAGCTTTGGAAAGGAATAACAGCATGCTTCCTAAAACATTGTTACTCAATTTTGCTGAGTTACATTTCGTACTGCCAGATATAAGTATATGCGATAAAGTTCATCAAAGCAACAGAAATATATAGTATACTATGTGCAAGAGCGTGGGAACCGATTTCGATTATTTTTTGTATCGAATCATATTTGTACTAATATAGCTCATATATTGTCTGATAAATGTCAATATTTACGGTATACGGGATTTAAAAAAAATATGTGTCGATTTCATTACTTTTCGGCACTATATTACATAGATTATGGACCGAAATTCTTTTTTTTGGAATTTATATAGTCAAAAGAAAGTATAGCCCAATCTTAGATTATTTTAGGCACAAGGCTGCTTAATGTAAATGCAATTATATTTACAGTCGTCCTTGCACAGAGTATATTGAGTTGCCATGAACCTTGTAACGCCCAGAAGGAAACGTCGGAGACACCATAAAATATAAATATAAATGTTCAGCATGACAAGCTGCGCTGGCCGGCTGTCGGTACCTCTATATTTAGGTAAATAAGTCGTTATTTTCGAGGCATTGATCTCTAACTTTTCACACGTCCTTTTCTCCTCAACAAGTTGCTCATAATAAAACCAAATATGTAGCAATACTAGCGAGCTTGGATTATAATAACGATAACTATAAGTCACTCTATGAGGAGTATCGGACCACTATATCATATAGCCGCCATACATAAGGAACCATCGAAATAAAGTGCCTTTGTGAAAAACTTTTTTACTTTTGACGTTTCTTATAACTTCGATGCAACCTAAGTTAGCACTTTTTCTTGTCTTTACAAAAAATCAGACATCTTGTAAAACTACCCTTGTTCTTGTTTATAATATAAATATGTGCCAATGCTATGTACGTTCGTTGAAAATTTTGGCAATAAGTTTTCACTGTTGAAACTTCGGTCCAAATCCTTTTGAGTAGCATTTTATGTTGCCAAGTCCATATGTATGTATATACTATATAACATATATGTATACCGTAAGTCCAGGGAAGACTTATTTGATTAAGGAAGGGGTTAGTTGCACTCGTAGTTGGGAAGTTATCACTTTGCCCTGTGAATTTCGAGCAGTTCGCTAACTAAGCAACTAGCACGTTTTCGTCAAACTGTGAATTAATAACACTTTTCAGCTGAGATGTGAGAGAATATTATCCGTTATCCAAATTCCATGGAGCAGGTGTAATTTGACGGTATTTCAACCAAATTTTGATAATGAACGTGCGATATTCGAGACCGAAAAAAAGTTTTTAAAAGTCAAAATGGGAAATCGTTTTCGATTTGATCGCCTGTAAAGGATGATGTTGAAGTTGACTGTGGAGGAGATTGGTTTTACACCAACTCACTCAAGAAGTTTATGTTTGTAGTTTATTGGCGATATTTTTATTATCTTGCAACATGTTGCTAAAGAGTTTTGTTCACCTAATGGGTATTTGTATCACCTAAAAATAACCGAAATACGAGTAGATATAAGGCTATATGTATATACTTGTATGTAAATGATCAGGATGACGAGAAAAGTTGAAATACGAATGACGGTTTGTTTATTCGTCCGTCCGTCCGTGCAAGCTGTAACTTGATTAAAATGTTGATATCTTGATGAAACTTGTTACGCAGCTTTCTTTGTTCAAAAAAAAAAAAATTACGAGTTCGTAGATGGGCCACGTCCCCAAAACTCTTTTCTCTTATTAAGAGAAAACCTTTTAAGTGTCATAACGCACTAAATTCAGATATAAAACTGTAATTTGGCACAGGGGATCGCAGTAGAACCATCAATGAGCTAAACATTTTGAAAAAAACTGGCGTGGCCCCTTTGGTTGAAATAAATATCTCCTAAAGCACTAACGCCAGCATAACCAAATTCACTTAGAAGAAATCCCTTTATCACCCTTATCGACACAGCAAAACTCGATGTAATCGGAAAATAACACCGTCCACTTCCCATATAATGGTACTGTCAACAGCTACTAAAAGTGTTATAACAGAATGCGCTAGATACATAAAATTTTACAAACGAGATGTATGAGAGAGCTTTATAGAAGCATTACCAAAAATTGGACGATGGGTCCACTTTTAGGTGAAATCACATATCTCGGGACCCGCCCAACCAATTTGGCGTGTAACATTCTTCTTATATTCCAGTTCTTATAGTTGAAAATCGGTCAATGCGTGAGATATATAATTGAAATTTAGAAAAAATTCTTTGCAGTTAAGAGTATGTCTGTATGTCAAAACTGGGTTGAATCCGATAAATCGGTGTGGGAATCATCTTTACAAAATTACATAGGAACATGTGATTCAATGTACTTTATTAATGGAAAAATGCATGCAATCAGCCCAGGCTTTTCTCTGTCCGCGATATATCCTATACAGTAAATTCCGTCTATCCAGGTGACTTTAACTCATTTACGTTGTTCAAAATGGTGAAATTTTAATGAAATTCAGATTTTTTTAAAGTTATAAGCTTATATTATTCGTTTAGCACTTAATATGAATGCAGGTGGTCTGAACCCTATGCCACTAATACAATAAATTCATTTTCTATGGTTGACGTTTTCCACATCAACTTAATACTTGTATATACAATTTGCATCTTCAGTTGAATTTATATTCCATATATTTCATTTGAAGATGATCTTAATATAATTTTAACTGACGCGAAGTAAAATATAGCATCACCATCTTGAGACCTTGTATTAATTATTGTAATATTCGACCGAATAGACCACGACCAGCACTCAGTGAAGAAAATATGGCAGCCGTTGCTGAGAGTGCACACGAAGACCGCGGAGAGTTGTTTCGGCACCGTTCGCAGCAATTCGGACTGACCTATGGAATGAATTGGCGCATTTTATGTCGTGAAAGCGTATACTTGTACATACAGCTTGTGCAAGAACTGAAGCCGCTCGACCTTCCCAAGCGATATCGCTTCGCGCTATGGGCTCTTGAAAAGTTCCAAAAAGATCCGATGTTTCAACACAAATTTCGTTCAGCGATGAGGCCTTTTTGGGACGAAGGGTAACCTGAAGAAATTGAAAAGCGGAAATTTCATCCAAAAAAACAATGGTTTGGTGTGGATGGTGGGTCGGTACAATCATCGGTCCATACTTTTTAAAAAATGATGCCGGTGAGAACGTAACCGCCAATGGCGACCGTTATCGCGACATAATAACCGTCTATTAAATGCCTGAAATTGAAGCTCGTGATTTTGGGCGACATTTGATTTTAACAAGGCGGCGCCACTTCCTACACATCGCAATTGATGGATTTATTGAGAGAACACATTTTTTTTCTAGCAAAATAATTTCACATTTTGGTTCGGTCGATTGGCCACCAAGATCGTGTCATATCACATCGTTAAGCTTTATTATGTAGGGATATGTAGAGTCTAAAGTCTATGCAGGCAATCCCGCTTCGATTGAAGCCTTGGAGCAAAACAATACGCGTTTCTTTCGCCAGTTACCACGAAATGCTCGAACAAGTCATCGAAAAGTGAACCCAACGGGTGAACCATCTGAGACGTAGCCGCGGCGAACACTTGAAAGAGATAATCTTAAAAAAATAAATGCCAAAGAATATACTTTCGAATGATAATAAACATTCCCCATTCAATCTGAAGTTTCTGTGTTTTTTATTTAAAAAGTAGGGAATCACAAAATGGATCTATAAAGGGTAATCTATTTCGAAGTTCCTTACTTCTTCACCTTAAAATTTTTAATTCAAGGTATTATTAAATAACGAAAATTTCAAAAAGCAATGAAAGCTTGAGCTTTTGTTTATTAGCCAAGTATTCATAACGGAAATATACACAAATTCATGCACACGAAAGTAAAATATGTAAAGGCTTTGCTACTAATTATTCTTTTTTATTGCCTTTTAGTTAGCAAACTCTCCACACCCATAATCAAACACACTTTCTGCAACATGAGCATATACATATATACAAATGTATATTATGGTGTTCCATGGGTAATTACATAAGATTGCGTGCAAATTGGTTATATTTATTAGCATACTTTCACACTAACGGTACATTTATCCACTTCATTTGCATACTCGCCTGCCTATCGAAATGTTTAATCAGTCGAGTAGAATTAGACATGGACGAAAGACTCCTGCGTGTAGGAGTAAGAGGTTTAAGGAAATCACGCCAACCGGATATGAAGCAAACTGAATAATCCACGCAACGCGCTAAAACATTTCAACGTCTGCTTAGTTTTTATTGCAAGCAACAATGATTACTTAGGCGTGTACATAGTTCTCTCCCAACGGAATGCCCAACCAAGCATATAATTTTGGGCTTTAGCCCTTCTGCTTGCATTTCTGCACATGCAAAGTCAAATACATACATACAACTTATTCATACATATATATGTATTTAAATGTATATAACAAGTATATGCATAAGCACTTATCAGTAGTTTAAGTATCGTATTTTCGTATTTCCACTTCATTCTTGGCTCCTGTGGCATATTCTTGGCATACTTTCAGCTTGCAACACGGTTGAACGTCTCGTCCACGCCACTTGTTGGCACTTGTTTAGTTTTGGATACATGCCTGTACACTCGCTTGTACTAAAATAGCCCAATTAAATTTTCTGTCTAATTATAATTCAACAAAACGATGTGAAAACACACAACCATATATACATATATGTATATATATATACATATGTATATGTACATAAATGTGCATGCGTGCGTGGAATTTGTGTTGCATGCAACTTTCTAAAGCACACTTCAAACAGGTAGGGATAGCAGTACAAAACAAAAAAATATTTTGTTTTGATTATGACTTCTAGAGTACCAAAATTTTTCCACAAATAAGGCTTGTTGACATTTTAGAAAATCAACAAAATAAAAGTTCAAAATTTTTAACCTTGCTTTTGGTAGCTCTTTAATAGCTTTGGAGCATGTTAAGTACATGTTTTGCAGGTATTTTGATGGTTTTCTCACTTTAAACGCCATATTCATTTAACGAAATCTTTCCATTCACTTTAGCTGTTCTGGAAGATCTGTTCTTCATAAAATCAACCCTGGTCTACTTGTCAAAACATTCATCGACTCAGCTCGTCCCGCTGATCACTTTTATATTGATTTGGCTTGGCGATTCATTTCTAGAAATTGCCGCCAAGATCATGCGACTTAACTACTCTGGTTTATTTTCTCTGCGGGTATGTTAAATTAACCAGCAACGCCCAAGGAGCTCGATGACAATATTCAGGGCATTAGAGCCGAAATGCCTGTCTAAATTGCAACATGTTACTACAGAGTATAATATTGTTCACCTAACGGTTCACGGTGATACAAAACCTGAACCCAATCAAGTTAGAATAGAGTTACATATACAATATATAGTAAATGATTAAGTTGTAGAACCAAGTTGAAATGCGGAGGTTTGTCTGTCCGTCCCTCCGTCCGTCCGTCTGTCTGACAGTGCAAGCTGTAACTTGAGTAAAACTTGAAATACCGTAATGAAACTTAGCACACGTGCTCATTGTCAAAAAATGCAGAAAGAGTTCATAGATGAGCGTAATCGTATTACTGTCACGCCCACAAAACGAGATTAGCCGAAAACCTATAATGTGTATAACTAAGCACTAAATTGGGATATAAACCTGTAATTTGGCACAGGGTATCGCAGTAGCAAGGGCACCTGTGGGTTAAAAATTTTGAAAAACTGATCCCAGCCCCGCTCTCTAATAGGGTTAGTATACATATTTCCTAAATTTCTAAAGCTACAACAACTAAATTCGCCTAGTGAAAATATTATCGACTGAATGAAAATGGATAAAATCGGATGATAACCCCGCCATCTCTCCGCATAACGGTATTCTTAACAAGTAAGGAAGGGCTAAGTTCGGGTGTCACCGAACATTTTATACTCTCGCATGACTAAGTGATAATCGAGATTTCATTATGCGTCATTTACATATTTTTCAAATACCGTATTTGTGTAAAGTTTTATTCCGCTATCATCATTGGTTCCTAATGTATATATTATACAGAGAAGGCATCAGATGGAATTCAAGATAGCGTTATATTGGAAGAAGGCGTGGTTGTGAACCGATTTCACCCATATTTCGTACATGTCATCAGGGTGTTAAGAAAATATTATATACCGAATTTCATTGAAATCGGTCTAGTAGTTCCCGAGATACGGTTTTTGGTCCTTAAGTGGGCGACGCCACGCCTATTTTCAATTAAGAAAAACCTGGGTGCAGCTTCCTTCTGCCATTTCTTCCGTAAAATTTAGTGTTTCTGACGTTTTTTGTTAGTCGGTTAACGCACTTTTAGTGATTTTCAACATAACCTTTGTATGGGAGGTGGGCGAGGTTATTATCCGATTTCTTCCATTTTTGAACTGTATATGGAAATGCCTGAAGGAAACGACTCTGTAGAGTTTGGTTGACATAGTTATAGCAGTTTCCGAGATATGTACAAAAAACTTAATAGGAGGCGGGGCCACACCCACTTTTCCAAAAAAATTGCGTGCAAATATGCCCGTTCCTAATGCGATCCTTTGTGCCAAATTTCACTTTAATATCTTTATTTATGGCTTAGTTATGACACTTTATAGGTTTTCGGTTTTCGCCATTTTGTGGGCGTGGCAGGGGCCGATTTTGCCCATCTTCGAACTTAATCTTCTTATGAAACCAAGGAATACGTGTACCAAGTTTCATCATGATATCTCAATTTTTACTCAAGTTACAGCTTGCACGGACGGACGGACGGACGGACAGACAGACATCCGGATTTCAACTCTACTCGTCACCCTGATCACTTTGCTATATATAACCCTATATCTGACTCTTTTAGTTTTAGGACTTACAAACAACCGTTATGTGAACAAAACTATAATACTCTCCTTAGCAACTTTGTTGCGAGAGTATAAAAACTACTAAAAGCGCGATAAATTAATAACTAATAGCTGAAAACTGTCCAAATCGGTCCCTTGATGACTTTTTCCTGAAAATATCTGAATTGAAATTCATAGATAATCCTTTCCTGATAGTATGTAGTATGCCTGTGTGTTACAAATGGGCTGAATAGAGTCAATACTTCTTTTAGCCCCATATACCTATGGTAATATAAAGATTTTCGGACATTTGGTGACTTTGTTTTTCTAATAACGGTGCATATTTGTGCTTAGAATGATTGAAATCGGGTGAAAGCTTTGAATATTGATTCATTTAACTAACAATATTTATATAGCTGAAAGTATTTCTCCGGCTTTAATCTTTGCAAGTTGGAAGAGTAGGAAATGATCATTTATACCCAGAATTAACCCTTCCTTACTAGCTTTTTTAGGTTCCATTTATCCAGAACGTCGAAATCACTACAGCTGTGGAATAAATTTATTTAGCGTCGGCGCGTCTTACAAAACTTTACCTGTATTCCTAAAATAGGTAAATCTTTTAAAACAATTGATACACTATTTTTTAATACCCAAAAATTTTCTTTTTTTAGGCTTTTATTTTATAGTAGCGAGAAACATCGAAAGTCGGACATTTAAGCCTCCTCTGTTGTGCGGACTGACAGACACCAAATCTGTTGAAAAAGTCGCAGTTAGGTCATTATGAATGCTGATGCTTCGCTAACAGCTTTCCATTTATCAATCGACTGAGAGTATCTTTAAATTATCGAACGTAAAACTACCACCAAGTGTGGTTTTTAGTTTTTCCCTTGTTTTTGGAAATCGAGGGCAATAAAATAATACATGTTCAGAGTCTTTTATATACTCTGAACACGTCGGACCGTTCAGACTAGTGTCATAGTGGAATCTGAAAAGGTAGTTTCATAGCACTCATGTCCACTAAGTATTTGGATCAGAAGGAAATCCAGGTTCCCATGTCGTCTGTCTATCCACGAGCGGATATTCGGTATAATTAGGTGGGTCCAGCGTACTTTGGATGAGGAATTCCCCCGCTCCTGCTTCATTTTAGTGCTCTTGTTCCTCTCCTCTGTCTTTGTCGATACTGTTTTAGGCATCAGCGCCTACTGATATAATCGCTCGAGTTCATCTTCTTGGATATCAATGGGCGGCATACTGGCTAATACTTCAGCAGCGTCGGTTGACAGACCTCATTGCTTTTGCTATTAAAGCTCGCCGGCTGGAACGCACGCAGCCCCTATTGGCCATCATTCGTGATAGAGCATTATAAAGTTTGTTCGCTTTAGCGGAAGTATGCGCTTAATGTTCCTTAAATTTCAATTTGGAGTCCAATATTACTTTCAGGTACCTCAGCTGCGACTGTGAAATAATCTCGCACTTCCTGGTGCTCATGAGTAAAACTTCTTTTGTGCTTAGCCATTTCTAGACTCACAGAAGAGAACCATTGACCATTTAAGCACTCATTGCATTTGTTTCTTAGGTCGACTAATTGTTTTGCCACTGCTACCATCATGAGATCGTTCGTATATGCTATTAGTTTCACGCCTTTTGATTGCTGTCTTCTCAGCACCCCGTCATACATGAGGTTCCACAAGAGTGGACCTTATACTGAGCCTTGGAGTACTTGGAGCTCTTCGCGCATTCATCCGTATCAAAAATCAGCCTTCTATTCTTAAAAGAACTTACAATGTTTATGAAGTGATTATGTGTGTCCATTTTCCAGTGAACGCATTCTTGTCATCCAGAGTAATCAGCGCGCAAAATTCTTTTCTGCCATCTTTCCATATTTTACCACTTACTACACATTTCACAGTATCGTCGAGTTCTCGTAGTGCGTCAATAGTGGATTTCTTTTTTATAAAGCCGTATTGTCTCTCTGATAATCCGCCGGCTTACTGGATTGCTAGCTCCAAGCGGTTTCGTATTATATTTTCATACACAGAGCTCGGTATGATGAAGATTCTTCAGGTTTTTTAGGCTGTCCTAGCACTTACGTAGGTTGCTTTTTATATTAAGGGATTTGGCAACACTAGTGTTACAATCTGGAAATTCACTTTTTTTAAATTGTTTCGTCGAGTTTGAAAGTTTTGATGGTACGCATACATACTTAACTTAAAATATTCTTCTCAACCAAAAAAGGGAATTTAATCGTTATCTTATGATTATTGATTTGATGATTATATTTTAAAACATTCGAAATGTATTTACTCATCAATCATGCATCGATGAACACAATTCAATTTTTGACGAAGAGACTCCATCAAGGATTAGTAGTGTTCGATTGTCGTAGGTCAGTTCAAAACGAATTTCGGTAAAGTCCTTCAGAATCAGTTGTTGTTCCGCAAACTATTGATGCTGTGCTCACTTCGTAAGCATTTAAATTGCACTTGTCGAAATTGTCAAGAAAATTGTCCTCTTGTAAAGGGTTCAATTAATTGACGCCTTTGCATGACTTTTCCTACAGGGTATGTTTGATGAATTACGTAAATATGTATGTATATTCTTGACAGTTGTCTGGTAGCTACTATAAACAATGTCAAGAATTTGGCGGGTCAGCGATTAATTATGCGCCTGCTATCCCAGCAGTGGCTATACATATGGTATGTACGTACATATATACATACAATCACTTTAATCTATTCCGAACTGAGCATTTATTTATAATTTTTTTTTTTTAGATATTTATGTATGTATGTACCTATGTGCATAAAAGAATACAAATATTCAACTTCTTCAGGTTATGTGTACTTATGTACATACAGTATACGTGGGTGTGTATGGGTGTGGCATTTGCAATTTATTATACCGTGCGTATTGACGTCATAGTTGCTTTATTTTGTTTATTTCGCTTTCTAGTTTATTAAAAATATTTATTTATTTTTAGTTTTGATATCATTTTTATTTCTTTTACAATGGTTTATAGCTAGCAGTGCATATTTGTTTATCTTTTGTGGAGCTTATTTGATGCTAGCTCGAAATTTAATGTAAATAATAATTTAATGTAAATAAAATGTAGATATAATAACAAATAATTAATGAAAAGATATTCTTAAATCACTGTTATCCTTTTATAATCCTTAAAATTTTATCCTAAAGATGATTATATAATTGACAGTTAGCTAGAGCCGCGGCATCGCTCCATTTACTCTACTATCTTTTTAGAATTTTCTCTATGAATGTGTTGCAGTGCTACTAGGTGAAAAGTAATTTGAAAAAGGCCATTCGCCATGGTCAGGAACAGGTGGTAATCACTTGTGCTATGTCCGGGCTATATGGTGGTTGCGATAAAACCTTCCATCCGAGCTCCCTTAGCTTCTGACGAGTCATCAACGAAGTGTGTGTCTTGGCCGTGTACTGGTGGAACACTACACCCATCCTGTTGGCCACTTCTGGATGCGTCTGGTCGATCGCTTGCTTCAAGCGGTCCAGGTGTTCGCAGTAGATGGTAGAATTAAGCCTCTGACCATATGGGAGCAGCTCATAGTGGATGATTCCCTTCCAATCCCACCTAATACACAGCAAAACCTTCCTGGCCGTATATTCCGGCTTGGCCACTGTTTGGGACGACTCACCGGCCTTTGACCACGACCGTTTTCGCTTGATATTGTCGTATGTGATCCAATATTCGTCGCCAGTCACCATCCGCTTCAAAAATGAGTCGAGTTTGTTCAGTTTCAGCAGCACATCGCAGGCGTTGATTCGGTCCAGAAGGTTTTTTGGCGTCAAATCATGCGGCACCCAAACATCAAGCTTTTTTGTGTATCCGGCCCTCTGCAGATAACTCGATGTTTTCCATGATTTTATTGGTATTCAGCGTCACAGGTATTCCGCCGTCTGGTTTATCCATGGTGTCGTTGTCACCCGCTCTGAATCGTCGAAACCATTCCTCCACAGTTCGAAGTGATAGAGTACCATCACGCGGAAGGGAGATATTTGGTAATCTAATAATCAGAATTAGATGAGTTTTGGACATAACCTTTTTATAATGGTTGGGTGTGGTTATTTTCCGATTTTTATAGTGTTAATAGCCGAGAGAAGAATACTGAAGGAAAATATCCAGGGAATAATCTAATTTACGCATATTGTAGTAACTTATTAGATTTTTTGTTTGACTTTAAATCACATATGCTGGTTCTCTTGTCCAAATGCGATTCGTATATTCCTTTGCCATCAAAATCATAACGTAAGCAAGTTTTGTGAAAGAGAGGTTGTAATTGCCGTCTTAAATCAAAGTAAAAATGTTTGGTTAGATCCACGCGTTGGATTCTGGGTTGACCTAGTTATTGCGAGTAAATTGAATTGAGTTTATTTTTTCACCTTAGTACTTCCCAATTACAGCGCACTGGACCTTCACAAATTAAAAGGCACAATTCGAAGTTGCGGTCCGGTAATTTTTGACTTTAATTTGTCCGACGGTGGTAAAATTGAAACAAATTTAAGTTTTAATATACATACGAGTATATCTCTGGTTTATGATTGTGGTGCCGGCACGAGATTCACGCAAAAAAGAGACATGTGGTTCTCGCACAGTCCGTTTTGATTGCTGAATAATGTAGAGTTGTGGTGTGAAGCATGCTGGTGGGATGTCTGCGTGAGTGGGGTATGTTCGTGTGTATTAGTGTATGAGTCGTTCAGTCTCGTGCGTTAAGGAGGAAGCAAAACTCATCTAGCCAAATTAAAAGTGATTCTCCAAAGCATTGATTACTTGTCGCCTAATAAAAGGAAGCAGAATTAACGCTAATCACTTCAGTGATAAATTCAAAACCTTAGACCTCACTCTTAGCCGTACTTATGTCGCATTTTTTAGCGTCGTGACTCATAACATTCGAATGCTCTGCTATTTCCAAAGGCTAATAATTCAAAATCATAGAAGGGACGCTTTTATATGGCACGAATGCCGATTGAAATTTCTAAATTGCCCTCTATAGATCTATGAACCATCCGACTATGTTCTAAGTTTCCTTTCATAGTATGGGCTGTTATGCTCGCACAAGTAAGTTCTTTTGTTATTTGTTGAGCCATTGGTAAATTCTTTTCAAGTACATCTTTACTTAGTTAAATTTGCATATCGAAGGCAAAATATGTATGCCTAAGGAGTATAGTACAACAAGTGTAGCAGCGATTTGGTATGTGAAAGCTCGCCGTAATATCCTGCCAACGGAACTTGTTTTACCATTTTTCAAACGTGCAGAATTGTACATACCAGTACATATTGTATTTATACAAACACATATATATATATAAAATTATATATGTATGTACATAAGTTAGAACGTAAATGCACATTCGCTAAGGTAAGTTTCTTGCTGGTGAAGCGAAAATCATTACGCGCCAGCGGCTTCCGGCAACTTTGTAAGCTTGTAACGGTACAATTACACACACAATGGTATGCACAACTATTCACGCAAATACATGTACCCGCATGTATGTGTGTTAAAGTTTTTACTTTAGGAAATGTTCGCTGGTTTCAGAGCTTTCTCTTTAAACTGCCGCTCCACCCAGACGCCCTTTTTGGCTGGCAAATACATTTCAGTTCGCGTCTGCTGCATTTTTCACGCTTTTATTCAACCCGTTATTGTTTTCGTTTATTTTTTTTAGAATTTTTCTTTTTTTACCAAGCTTTGCACTTGCAATATCTGACAGTTAAATTGCAGGCGCGGCTGCATTTTTCCGCCTTTTAGTAATTTTACATGCACACACACCCGGCAGGAAATGCAATGCTATTGCTAAACGTTAAGGGCTGAAACTTACGGCAATTTTATACTGTGAACAAGCTATATTAAGTTTGCCAGGAAGTTTATACCATATAATATAAACATATGTAAATGATCAGCAATGACGAGTTGAGTCGATTTAGCCATGTCCAGCTCTCTGTCTGCCTGTATAAATGGGAACTAACATAGGTTTTGAATTTTTGAGATATCGATTTGAAATTTTGCATGCGTTCCTTTCTCCGTATTTCTCTCTAATAAGCTGCTCGTTTGTAGTAACTGCTGATTTTAAGAGAAATATTCGAGAAATTTGCCATGGGTTATTGTGTAAGGAAATGGTGCAAAATCTGAAGGAATTTTCTAGATCAGACAGTTATAACATATGTATAGCTGCTATACAAACTCAAAGATCGGAATGAAGTTCTTGTAAAGAATCTTTTCTAATTTGTGGTGCAACCGAAGTTAACGCTTTTTATTTTATTTTGGTTATACATATATTTAGCGGGAACCTTTCCAGTCTACTGTATATTAGAAAATATTTGTTAGAAATATGAGTGCCAGATGCCAAACAATCATGGTCATTTATTTGGTAACGTTTTCCAACACTTTGAAGTTTGGAATAAACTTGTTTTCATGTTCATTTTATGTTAACTGACTTAATGAAATGGTATACTGGATGTCTGTTATCGCAAAATAGATGATATTGACTGGCAATACAGATTTCAGACTTTAATATCTCCGTATTTTCTAGGATTTTGGACTTGCCCGGACCATTCAAGCTCATAACATAGATTTTGTATCAAACGGCTCGGGAAAGTCCTTATCGTATTTGAGAGCATTAGCCCTGTCGCCCAACTTGTTAAGCGGTATTTTACCCATTCCGCACGTGTTGTGGTCGATTGTAACGTTGCGCGGTAGGCAGGCAGCTTTCTCTCCTCTGCGACATGGAATTCCTCATAGCACCAGTTGCTCTTTTGCATTTTCCGAAAACCAATGGTTTCGATTGCAGTGTAAGTAAGGAGCTTGAATTGCTGTCCTACAGTTCCATTATACCCAGTAGCTGATGAGTGCTCTCAGAGAGCAGGAGTGCAAGCTTAGTAGAAAATTGTTCGGCTGTCTGTTGTGATTGCAGCTTCTCGACGTCGAACCTTCCTTGTGTTTGTTGACGTGCGTTTCTTGCTGCACAGAGGCGTGTGCGAATCTTGGCTGCAACAAGATAGTGGTCCGAGTCGATGTTAGGACCTTGGAGCGTACGCACATCTAAAACACTGGAGACGTATCTTCCGTTTATCACAACATGATCGATCAAGCTAGTGGCTTTTCGATCCGGAGGCACCCAGGTAGCTTAATGAATTTCCCTATGCTGGAATATAGTACTACAGATAACCATATTTCGGACCCCAGCGAAGTCAATCAGTTTCAATCCATTTGGGGGGATGTTTCATCATATATGCTGAATTTACCGACCGTTATGCCAAAGTTACCTTCTTTGCCCATCCTGGCGTTAAAGTTGCCAAGCACGATTTTGATATCGTGGCGGGGGCAGCTCTCATAGGTACGTTCCAAGCGCTCATAGAAGACATCTTTGAAATGTGGCAAGACGTTGATTCACCGTTGTGACTGCCAGGACTCGGCGACGGAGTCTTAACACGAATCCCACACCGAATTTGCGCTTCTCTATATGGTCACTGTAGTAAATGCCACAAGGACTTACTCGTCTCCATCCCTGTACCGTCTATTGCACTCCTTTGACGGCGGTGATGTCAGCTTGTACTCTTTCAAGGACATCAACCAGCTGGGCAGCGGCACCTTCCCAATTAAGGAACCGAACATCCCGAGTGCATGCCTTTAAATCGTAAATACTTTGCAGTGGTCGTCGTCACAAAGGTGTCTCCCTTCCGAGGCTGTTGCATCATTTTCATGGGGGGTGTTCTTTTACGTGGCGGGTCCCAAACCCAGCGCACAAACCTGGGGAGGCATGAATGATTCATCTAAATTGGTTGCTGTGGTTTTTGGATAGTGAGACCGTTACTGTCAATGGAGTTCGGTATAGATCTATGATAGCCAACTTTTTATGGTGGCAATTGGAAGAAGTTGGTCTTGACAACATCTGGTTCCAATAAAACGGGGCTACGTGCTACACAGCACGTGCAACAACCGAATTATTGCGAAAAAAGTTTGGAGATTCGATTATTTCGAAACACTGTGATATTGAATGGTCCCCAGGAAGTTGTGATTTAACACCAAAGAATGCTTTTTGTAGTGTTATTTGCAGTCATTGGTATTTAGTAATAAACCAGATTCTCTCAAGCTTTAGAAACCTACATTGAACGTGCTATTCATGACATACGCTTTGATTTAGTGGAAAAAGTTCTTGAAAATTAGGTAAGCATTCGTTGCTGTAAAAGAAGTGGTGGAGGCCATTTGAATGATGTTAAATTCAGTACTTCAGCAACGCATTTCCAAAGGGGATGTTTGTATACAAGCTATTGTGTGCAGTTACTCGTGAGCATTTATCGGTCATATTTCACACAAAGTTTCGCTTAAAGCAGCCACATGACATGTTTTTAACTTCGCTTTGTGTAAGTTGTGTACTTCTGTGCATATTTCTTATATGAGTGTCCAGTTCTAGTGATATGGAATTATATATATTATAAAGTTTTGGTTTGGGAAAAGAAGCGCAAGCTTTTATAGTGTGCTACATGCGTCTAGACGTCGTTGTCATGTCTCCAGGGAGGCTAAATAGTGTCATTAAGCACATAATACATATAAATGTTATAGAAGTGAATACAGAAAGCAAAAGTTCACTTTGATAGCGATAAATCGTAAGGGTCTATTTATTGCAGAGAATTAATAAGTTATTGTACTACAGTTTTGAGATTTTGCTACAGAGATTTGTAGTAAAATTTGTTCGGAGATTAGAATTTTGTCTTGGACAGTAATCCATGCTATATTTTATGCAGATATTTTGTGAAAAAATAGTTTCCTACTCAAGGACTTGAGTTTGATTGATCAGTTTGTGTTGCAGGTACATACATATGTACGAGTATGCCATAGTGGTCGACTCAGCACGTGACGTTTACCATTTACATATACAAGGTCTGTCACAAAAGAAACAGGACTGTTAAAAAACAAAAACAATAAAAAATTAATATTTTTCAAAAGTTATATCTTTTTATTCAAAGCAGTTTCCTTGTGCTTCGATACAGCGTTTAGCCCGGTCAATTAGCATTTCAAATGAGTGTTTAAGGTCATTTTTCGGAATGCTCTTGAGAATATCGGTCGTCGCCTTTTGGATAGCTGAAATATCCTGAAACCAGTGTCCTTTCATGGGCAAATGAAGTTTTCCAAATAGGTAAAAATCACAGGGTGCCAGATCAGGTGAGTAGGGTGAGTGATTAATGGTTAATATGGAGTTTTTGGTCAAAAAATTAGTGACAAGCGTCGACCGATGACACGGCGCATTATTGTGCAACAGGCGCCAGGACGCTGCCTCACGGTATTGTGGTCGAGCACGACGAATGCGTGACAAAAGAGGCTTCATAACACCAAGGTAAAACACAGCATTAATCGTTTGGCCAGGTGGGACGAACTATCGGTGTACAATACCCTCGGAATCGTAAAAACAAATCAGCATTGTCTTTATTTCTGACTTCTGAAGACGACCCGACTTTTGATCGTCACAGAGGTCCTCACGACCTTCTTGGAATCGCTTAAACCACATGCACATTACTACGGGATAGGCACTGATCACCATAAACTTTTTCATCATTTGAAATGTTTCAGTAAACGTTTTCTCAAGTTTAAAACAAAATTTAATATTTGCTCTTTGTTCAAAATGCATTTTACGACCGATGACCAAAAGCTGCTGTCACTTTTTGATCGATAACATCGATTGTAGTCATCCAATTGTCTTAAATTTTTTACGAAATGTCAACAAGAGATCAAACTTTTTATTTCATATACCCACCAATAGGTGGCGCCACCAGAAACAGTTACATTTAAAAAGTTCTGTTTCTTTTGTATATAAGTATGTACTATGTACATACATCGAGTCTCTGACTTTTCCTTCTGGATGTTACAAACTTCGTGGAAAACCTGTTCAGGGTATCAAAAAGAAGCGAAATCGATCATATCTGCTGCAATCTCTATAAATTTTTTCGATTATTATATTATAATTTCGAAACAGATGTAATATCCAGCAAAGAAAAGTTTAAAAGCTCAGCAGAGTTTTAAAAGATGGCAGTTTTATAATGAAGAAATTTGCTATATTTTGAAGTTTTTGTACAAATAAGGGAAGAAGATGCTGTGTCAGTTCGTGTAGCATAACAATGGTTGTCTCTAGCGGAAAATGGCAAAAAGTGGTCGACCAAAATGGTACATATTTGTTTAATTATTTATTAGTATAAATATAAAAAAAAATAAGTTGAAATTTGAGTAGAAATACGAAAAGACTTTTTCGACTACCAAATATTATGCATAGCCTTGGCACTCTCTCCAATCTCCAATTATAAAAATAAAATTTGAACATTTGATCGGCTTGAGAATTGACCGTAAAAAGACTAGAATAATCGAGTTAACTCTTTTTAAAAAAATATGTTAACAAATTGAATACTCCTGATGTATGAGCCTCTCATGCACGATCCGGCAGATATTCATTGGATTTCACAACAAGGCAAATGTGAATAAAAAATTCTGTAAATATTTCCAAGTAAGAGGAGGCAAAACATACGCTTATGTGAATGTTGTAAGTGATGCCGTACTATTTCCTAGTAAGAAAAAAAAGCAGAAAACACAATTTTTTGAATGCATAACCCATGCATCCTGAACGACACAATACCGCGCCACACGCATTTACATAAATTGTTGTTGGTCTATGCCTAAGGTGGGGAAAAAAATAAAGTTATTCCACGACCACGTCATTTTTGTTTTTATAACAAAGCAAAACTACTGAACCAAACACGTACATACATATATGTAGAAGGTTTGATGCCAGTGCACCGGCGCGTATGAGTGATTTATGCCGACTACGCTCATTCATTCGCAGCTGAATGTTCATCATACGCCCTGGCATGTACACCGGTGTTAGCGACGGCTCATTATTTTTAATTTAATATACGGAGTTTTAGTGCGCTCACGCAAAAATACAAAGTTAACGGAGAGTTTACAAAAATTAATTTTTTTTAATTTTTTTGACGTTGATAAATTTAAATTCCATTGCGTGAGATTTCTGAATGATTTTTAATATGTATATCTTAATAAAAATTTGTTTTTAGGTAAAATAGTTTTTTCGACATCTACCTTTCGCTTCTAATTTCTTTAGACTATATAAGCTATGTATATCAGTGTGACGCATGAAAAATTAGGCGATTTTCGTGAATTTTTTTAAAAGAAAGTACTAGATTGAATGTTTCGACGTTCTATGGACGTAATAAAGTATATTTTTAGCTATATTAAAATTTTTTTTTTTACAAAAATATTGAAAAATAACGGAGTTATGTGCTGTCTGCGGAAGTGCCGAAAAAAAAGTGCCTCAACTGCTGGCATGATTCCGGTCGAATGAGAAGCTGAAACAAAAAAATTCAAAATGTTTATTAAACTCAAATATATTTTCTATACAATGAACTACGATCTTTGAAAAATATTCAAAATTAAGAAAATGGCGTAATTTTGAAAAAAAAAAATCAGTTTGTTTTACGAAGAAAATGGTCGTTTTTGTAATGCCAAATTGACAATTTTCAACCAATCAAAAAGATCGTAGTCCATTGTACAGCAAATATATTCAACTATACCCAGTTTTAATTTGAAGTCGATCGGTCAATTTCTCGTTGAGTCATGATGTCGGCAATTTTGAAAAATGTCGTTTCGAGAAAAACGCGTTTAAAGTTTCACTTATATGTATATGTTTGCACCTCTGAGCGGTCGCTGTTTAGAACGCTGCCATTCAAAAACTATTCAATATACGACCTTGCCGATTTCACATAATATTTTTGAATAATATAAACTATCGAAAAGGCAAAAAAAAATTTTTTTTTGAAAGTGTCACACTGGTATAGTCCCTTAGGGTTAACACTAGTGTGTCCGCTTAAAAGCGGTGATTTTTGGGATTTTTTGTAAAGAAACCTGCCGCAAGAAATGTTTTACAATTTTGAGCAAGAACACATTTATACGCGAAAAAAATTATAAATTTTTACGGCGTTATTAATTTTTAACGAAATCATAAAAAAACATCCTAAACTGCTGAAGTGATTGTGGTCTTCACCGTGTTGGAAAACAAAGAACATTCCATAGCTCTTTGCTAGTGTTTCTTTGCACCACACTAGTAATTCACTAGTCCTCTTACACTCGGAGCAAAGAAGATTTAGCAGTTTCCATGGGCTTTACAAAGTCATAGAGGGATTATGACCAGGTAACCAAAGAAGTTTAATCAGTTAAAAGCTTGATGAAAATGATATTAATGCGAAATACTCTATCACTATAATTTAATGCAGAGCTAGTGAGCTCAAGAAAATTATTGCCGCTTTTTTATCGGTGCCAATTTTCACCTCTCTGAAAGAGGATGAACTTGAGAGTATCTACCTGCGACCAGCCATTTGTTCTAAAAAAGTACTGTCATCGGCTGATAGAGTGAAGAACAAGTTTATGAAGAGCTTTTGTAAGAACATTTCCTCTTAACCAATAACCGTTTTGATAGCAATAACAAAGCTACTTTTCAAATTTTGAGCCATACTCTCGAAATAATGTTAAAATCCATAAAATGATTACATTACAGAAATTAAAAATTTACTGAGAATTAAGCAAATATTTTTAATAGTGCTAAAATGAATTTCAAATCTGTTCATTCGGTAGTATCCCTTTCTTAAATTCTATTTCCACCACTTAAAATTGTTATTTATAATAAACACCTTCTAAGTCTAGAATTGCTCATCCTCCTCAGTTTTATTGCCATGCTAATTAGCTCTCAATATCTTCCTCAATGCTAATCCCAAACTATTTGTTCAATATGAACTATGTGGCGCTATTGCGAATAGCTAACAGTATCATAGCACAGCTCTCATATGTAAGGAATATATTTATTTTGCAGCATGTGCAAACAATCATGCAATCTAAGCCTTTCCATTAGAGTACACTCAGCAAATAATAATAAATATGCTTGTAAAATTCGAAATTCGAAACAGAATTTTGATTCAAACAGACTGTTATAAAACAACAACACCATTAACTTCGGCTGCACCGCAGCTATAATACCAGGCGCATTTTTTATAACATAAAAGAGTATAAAAAGATCTTTGATCTAATTTTGATCAGTGGTTTGAAAAGCTATAAGCTGTAAGCTTTTAAAATTATAAGCTTTAGTGATCCGACCTGAATAATACGGATATGACCGAAGATTGCGGCGAGAAATGGGCCCCTGCGCTTATTAAAATTCGGCTCGAAAACCTTGGATTTTATTGGAACTTCTCATCATATAGCGAAGCGATGGCGCTTGGGAAGGTCAAGCCGTTTCAGTTCTTGCACAAGCTGTATTTTGTATGCTTTCAACGCCGCCGAATCGACCCTACACTATCTTCGTGTACACTCTCAGCTACGGCTGCTATATTTTCTTTACTGCGTGCTGGACATGATCTATTCGGTCGTATATTATCCAATAATGAATGCTGGGTCTTAAGATGGGTGATGGTGTTGCGAATAGTGGGCGAAGCAGCGAAACACATTCTTTATAGAATATGAATTTACGTAATAATTTTGAACGTTTTGTAAGCGCTGTTCAAGCGTAAGTCTTTCCATGATGAAATGCCAAGCAATGCTGAACACAAATAACCAGGGGTGTTGTGGAATTTGATAGTTCTCCGAATAAGAATTGAAGCCGATAAAAAAGTAGCACGTGTCAAGAATTCCAATATTATTGGTTTGATATCCGAAACAGAATTTGTATCGGTTTTGTTACACGGTGAAAAAAATGTAAGCTTAAAATTATATTTATTTTATTATTACGAATTAATTAACTTTATTTTTATAGGGGAAACTTAAGAACAGAACACAAAATACCATAATATTCTAATTTGTGGAAAAAAGACATCATAAGAGGATTTGCAAAACGCAATAAACCGCTTATAGATTCATTATGGCAGGAATTAACGAAATCCCTTAATGCTGTAGGCCCTCCACATAAAGATGCCACCGGGTGGAAAAAGGTAAATAAATAAATTTCAGTGAAAATTAAATTGCAATCAAAACCAACTTATTTTTTTTAGATTATAACTGAGTAGAAAAGCGAAATTAAGAGAAAATTAGCTCACAAAAAACTGCCAAAATGATACAAAAATCACGTCCTAATCCCCGTTGGTAAGCCACCTCAGCTAAAAAACGCAGTGCTGCTGCCAATTGAATTGCAGGTGGAATCGTCGAGGGCTGCAAATGTGGTTCTGTGATATTTAATACCATAAGAAAAGCGTCTTTATTCAGTCGATAATGTGATTCTCTTAATATTTTCCTTTTAATTGTTTCGTTTTTTTGTTTTCTCTAATAAAAGGAAAGTTAAAGTTGCCAAACTCATTGTAAATTTTATTAGAATTGCTTTCACAAGATTTGTCACATTAGTAAACATCTGGTTCGAATATTGGTTTTGCGTATGTTCGAAAATACAAAAATCCAAACAGAGTCTGTGTCACTATTGAAAGTCAGAATTGGTTTGCAATTCTGACAGCTAAGCTAATCTGTCTTGGTTTCCACAACACGCCTGAATAAGGTAGCTTGACACGACTCACGTGTGATCTGTTCAAAAATCAATAGCCTCCAAGTACCTCTACTTGGATCACCCGTTGTATATAACAAGACAAATGTATATATATTATACACTATATGTACATAATCCGTCGTTCCTTTTTGGTTATTACAAACGTTTGAAAACTTAAGATGGTATAAAAACTATTCAGAATTGTTGGCAGTATTTAATAAGGTTTCCATAATTTAGTTACACTTTGTAGTTAGAATAGCCCGATTTAGGCCAAATATGCATATGTTTTTTTCGATGATTTCTTGTCAAAATTTTATAAAATTACTTTCATTGAAACCATAGGCCTTATTTGCCCAAAACTGATACAGTCGACTTTCACATGCCCCACTTGAAGCGAACTTTTCACCAGCAAATTTTGTAGGCTGTAGGCCGAAATGGGTTGGTGCTAGATCCGGACTATAACAAAGAAGAAGTTTCCAGAGCTGGGACAAGCACATATTTTTTAGTATAAAATCTAACTAAATCGCACTTATACAACGTGAGATACACACAGACATTAAAGTTAGGTACAAGGTGCGTTCCAAAGTAAACAGGACTTTTTGAATATAGCGCCCCCTGGTGGCGCCATCTATATGTCGACTGGTGTCTGAATCTGCTATCTTTATCGATTGTCCAGTGAGAATTTCGTGACATTTCATGGATTGTAAACGAAGTTATTGCGTTGTAAGTGTCAGTACTTGTGTGTTATCGGGTGTTGTCGTTGCGAAAATGAGCTTCGAACAACGAGCCAACATTAAATTTTGTTTTAAAATTTGCTAAAAAAAATCAAAATTCGTGATTACCGGAAATTTCATCGAAATTGTGCGTGAATTTATCAAAAATCAGCCGAAATCACGGTTTGTTCCGCACAAATTGATTGACGACCAAAAATTGCTCGGAATCTAACATTCGAAGGACATCATTGTGACCGATTATTTGACCAAACATCACATTTTAACCATTAACCACTCCTCGTATTCACCTGATATGGCACCGTGCGACTTCTTCTTCTTCGGAAAAATGCATTTACCCGGGAAAGGAAAGCGTTATGCAGAGGTAGAGGCCATTCAAAAGGCTTGCACCGGCATACTGGCGGCCATACCGGCCAACGAGCTACAACACTCCTTTGACATGCTTTTGGACCGTGCAAAAAGCTGTATTGAAGCAGAGAGAGTATATTTTGGATAAAATAAATTGATTTTGCCAAAAAAAAGCATTTGTTATGTTTTTTTAAGTCCTGTTTACTTTGAAACGCATCTTGTATTAGTAATGGATTTGTTTTTATTGTACACAATATAACTTACAAAATTTTTGAGTGAAGTAGAGTTGTTAGGTAGATAATGTCCCCTTAGCCAAGAATGACTAGAACAAAAGGTATTCATAATCTCTTCAATAGTTTCCTTCCTTCACGGTATTCACAAATTAACGTAAGCCTCAGTGAATCCTATTTTTCAAACTACTGAAACCCAAAGTTCAACTAAGCAGGAATAAGGCCGTTGATTTGAAAGGGGTTATAGGAACACTGTATTGAGTTAAAATAATCTAGCTCCAGCCAAATCGTTGATAGCGTAAGTTTATGATATTTGGGTAAATATACATACATATCTGTATCTTTAGTGGGCGCAAAGTCTGCTTACAACTGAAGTGATTACGCAGCCAAACATGAGTTCAATTTTTTATGTAAGATATTCGAAAAACGGTTTGTGAGATCAAAGTTTTGCCTTGAGCCCTGAAGCATTGAAGATGACAAAGAGCGCATAGCGACGTAGTTAAGTGGTTAAGAGTTAAGTCCATTACCCGATTTTCATCCAAAGTTTTCGGAGTTATAATTTCTAATATGTGTAAAAGCATAAATCATGTCCGTTCGTCTGTATAAGGCTAAATAGATTCCCAGTTTTTGAGATATCGATCTACTTGACATTATAACCTTGATAGATTTGAACTTTTATGTACACCACTATAAGACACTCTCGAAGCAATTTCACTTCTTTTCAAAGGTGACCTTCAAAAATCGCCTACCTTTCAAATGCTTTATACAAATCAGATTTTTTTTTAATTCCTCTAAAATCTAGACGCAACACCGTCCCACTATTCAATTACTGCTCTTCCTTAATAAATATTTAATATGCGTCAGCAGCGTCAAACAATACCAGGAATTGAAGGAAGAAGAGGGAAAAAATGTAATGCGTACAATTTATTTTATTTCCTTCAACTACGCAACATCAACATTCACTTATGACGGTAATCACTTCCGTACAGCTTGAATTAGCGAAAACGGCGAGGTATTTATTTTTATAACTGTTTATATTTTCAATGCAGGATACAAACAGAGTCGCACTACAAATACAGGTATGAGCTTAGAAACAGCAATATTTAGGTGAATCTAACGGCAATGAAATATTTGTTTAGTCAATATTGACATAGCGAGCGGAAAGGTGACTGCTGGCTGGTTTAACCGTTATTGTTGCTATATGAGAAATAGCAGTACAGTTACTATGCACATATTTGTTGGCATTAGAGGGAGCGACTGTTGCGTGGGATATTTATGCGTTGGCTAAGTGCAGTTGCAACCATAAAGTTTGTGGAACTATGGCAATGGTGAATGGGAAATTTAGTATATGTGGCTGTGTATATATAAGTTGGTAGTAATATGCGAAAATATAATAAAGTTCTTGTTGACAATTTACAATAAGGTAGGTATTCAAGATAATGAATAAAAATTTGTTGATATGTACTATTTTTATTCACTATAAAATATTTGTGGTTTTTGGAGGATGTTGATATGTACGTCCTTTGGCTTTAATAAGACGGCGCGACACGAAAATATCAATTTATTGAAGGAAACCTTTTGAGATTTAGAGTGATTTAACACCGCTGGACTTTTTTTGTGTGATGAATTTACGACTTGGAAAAGAATATTCGGCTTCTATTGCTGACATACGGTCCCAAATACAGGAAAAAGTGGTCGGAAATTGTGCCTCTCGGCTGAAATTTATTCGAGCCAGCTAAAGAGGGTATACCACAGCGGAACAAGGTTAGTCAAATATATATCCGTCTGTCTGCCTACATAATTGTAATTAAATTCCCCGGGTGAATGATATTTCAAAACAAGTAAGGACGCGCTAAGTTCGGGTGTCACCGAACATTTTATACTCTCGCATGATAAAGTGATAATCGAGATTTCATTATACGTCGTTTACATATTTTTGAAATACCGTATTTGTGTAAAGTTTTATTCCGCTATCATCATTGGTTCCTAATGCTTATACTCGTATTATACAGAAAAGGCATCAGATGGAATTCAAAATAGCGTTATATTGGAAGAAGGCGTGGTTGTGAACCGATTTCACCCATATTTCGTACGTGTCATCAGGGTGTTAAGAAAATATTATAAACCGAATTTCATTGAAATCGAGGGAGTAGTTCCTGAGATATGGTTTTTGGTCCATAAGTGGGCGACGCCACGCCCATTTTCAATATTTGAAAAAAGCCTGGGAAGCTGCCTTCTGCCATTTCTTCCGTAAAATTTAGTGTTTCTGACGTTTTTTATTAGTCGGTTAACGCACTTTTAGTGATTTTCAACATAACCTTTGTATGGGAGGTGGACGAGGTTATTATCCGATTTCTTCCATTTTTGAACTGTATATGTAAATGCCTAAAGGAAACGAATCTATAGAATTTGGTTGACATAGCTATAATAGTTTCCGAGATATGCACAAAAAACTTAGTAGGGGGCGGGGCCACGCCCACTTTTCCAAAAACATTGCGACCAAATATGCCCCTCTCTAATGCGATCCTTTGTGCCAAATTTCACTTTAATATCTTTATTTATGGCTTAGTTATGACACTTTATAAGTTTTCGGTTTTCGCCATTTTGTGGGCGTGGCAGTGGGCCGATTTTGCCCATCGAATTTAACCTTCTTATGGAATCAAGAAATACGTGTACCAAGTTTCATCATTATATCTCAATTTTTACTCACAGCTTGCACGGACGGACAGAAGGACGGACGGACAGACAGACATCCGGATTTCAACTCTACTCGTCACCCTGATCACTTTGGTATATATAACCCTATATCTGACTCTTTTAGTTTTAGGACTTACAAACAACCGTTATGTGAACAAAACTATAATACTCTCCTTAGCAACTTTGTTGCGAGAGTATAAAAATGTATTTAGCTAGCTTAGCAAGACTGTTAGACTTACTTTGTCAAATATGAGCGCGATCTGCCAACCAGTTGCTTAAGTCGGTACAGCTCAATAGTGCGTTCCGATTTTTATAATGGATAAAAATACAAACAAAGAATTTGTCTCAAATTTTGTATTTCTAAACAAATTTCGTGTGAGGAATCATTGCGAATATCGGAAAAGGATTACAGTGATACAGTTTTATTAAAAGCACAAGCCTACGAGTCGTACAAAGTCTTCAAAGTCAGTCGAAAGATCGTTGAAGACACGACTCGTTCTGGACAGCCTTCGACCGGTTTAACTGATCAAAATATTAAAAGAAGTGAAGGATATGATGCTTGAATAACGTCAGGCAACTGTTAAAGAGATGCCAAGAGAGCCCAAAATCATTCGAGAGTCCGTTTCAAGATAGTTTGATATGCAAATAAGTTAACAATCAACGGAATAGAGAAAAAAAAGAGCCGAAACCAAAAAAACAACGCCAAAACGCCTCAAAAATCAACGTGAGGTTTATGGTTTTTTCGATATTCGTGGTTAGGTGTATCATGATTTTTTTCCGGTGGGGAAGATGATCAATAAGGACTTCTATTTGCTCATATTGAGGCGTTTTCGTGAGAACACGGCCGGAATTGTGGCAGAACAATTCATAAATTTTACACGATGATAATGCACCGTTGCATCGAGCCACGATTGTGACCGAATTTAAAGCCAAAAACGCAATGAATACCATCGATCAACCACGGTATTCACCAGATTAGGCTCCGTGTGATATTTTCTTGTTCCCCAAACTGAAATTGCTGCTCCGTGGAACCCGTTTTCAGTCGTTCGAAGAGATAAAACGAAATTCGAAAAATATGAAAAATGTCTGGAGAACTGGAACAATTGTTGACATGAGTGTATTACATCAGGATTACTTTGAAGGCGACAAAATAAATATTGATGAATAATTAAATATTTTGCAAAATTTCTGAGTACTTTTTTGTCACAATGTATTCTGCACGCTTATCGAAAATATTGGGATCGGAAGGCTAAATTATTTGAAATTATAGGTTTGATTGAAAATTAAGATACTTTGAGACGATTTGATATACAAGTTCCTTGGCAATGTTATTCGAAAATACGTCAAAAGTTATGTTTTGATGGATGAAAGTGTCAAATGTGTTCTATTGATGTTCAAAATTGGATGTACATCAGAGACCTAGGTTTGATGTACATACAATGGAATAAGAATATGAAGCTAACTCAGTAAGCCCAAGCATTATTTTGTTATCCTCACAGTGAACTTGAATTAGAACTCAGCCACCATGATGAAAGGCTTACGATACTATGTAAGTAATGGTAAACAATCTCTTCCAGATAACCCCATTTGAATACTAGCTTATATGATTTCCATCACCTAAAATATCGAAACTAAAATTTGAAACAAGCAATGCTTATATATACAAGTATGTATGAGATATCATAATAAACCGTTATGGCTGTAGATACTTAAATATTCCGATTTATAATCCTACATATGTAGCTTTTTGCCCAGAATTGATGAAATAAATTTCCTTTAACCGTAATAAAATAATTGTCGTCTCTCACTAACTTTCGCAAGTAATTTACAAAAATTTTAAGGTTATCTAAAGTTCGTCCGTTAGCTCTCTCTTACAAATATTTGTTAGAACAGTGTATATTAAGTTTGCCTAGAAGTTTGTAATATACAGAAGGAAACGTTGGAGATTCTGTAAAGTATATATATCAGAGCGAGCGCGATCTTTTTTCTATAAAATCGCGTACGCGGCAAATGTTAAACGGATCATTCTGAACAACTTTGACCAGGAGAATATGGGTCTAAAACAGATTTCGATCCAGTGAAGTCTAAAAACTCTGAAAAATCGATTGTATTAGAATATCAAATTGCATCTATGTATTTAACAAATTTCGCTAGCATATCTCAAAAAATTGCGAACAAATTTTTATGATCCCTAAAAACGAGGTGCGTCGAGGTATACAAATTGATCGATCAAAATGCAGCTTTTGTATGGGAAACTTCTATTCGCAGAGATATCTTCACGAAATTTGGTATAGATTGTTTTTAGAGGCAAGTGTACAATCTCCGAAGAAATTGTTGTTGAAAGATAAAAATCAAGATAAAAATCTTTATAATTGCAATTGTGAAGGATATTATTACTGCTTCCATGGCGCCGAAATTAACTTTTTTTTCGTTGTAATTGTTTTTGCTTTATTTGTGTTTTTTGGCTTAATAATCTGGGAGCCATCTTAACTAGTTATGTGTAAAAATCATTAATCTTACTTTCAGACATTAAAACTTTTGTATTTTAGAGTGCAGAAAGATTTTAGTGGAAGAACGATAGTAGTTCTCCAAGCCGCTGCAATTGTATACGGTACACATACATTGTAGGAAGTCTAATAAAGCTAAAGGATGAATAAAAGGTACTGCTTTAATTAAGGAATTACATGGGTTTTCGGGTTTTAAAAAATTTAATTTTTTTATCGCCTTATTAATTCTACAGCACCTCTAGAATATTGTCCTAAATTTTCAAGTTGATCCGAGTAATAGTTTCGGAGATGGAGAACTTGTTCGCTCAAAACGCATTTTTTCTCGAAACTGTGTTTTAGAAGTCGATTGGCAAGATTTTTCGAGAACTATTTAAAAAAAATGTCACGAAATTTTCATTTCTTTGTAAAAATGTCTGCCATAAATTCAATTTTCAGTTTGTTTGTCCTTCGCCCAAGTTCTAAGTTAAGATTTTAACTAAAATACATATTTTTTAACTTTAGAAGATCCTATAGATGGAGTTATACTGCCAACGCGAGCGCATTTCTTTTTTCGAGGATTCACCGGAAAGGGGGTCGCAATGGCCGAGTTTAAAATATTTTTTTTTTCGAAAAATATCAAAATTTCTTTGTTAATTGTGTTTGTTTGTAACAATTAAAAATTCTAATAAATTAATATATTTTGTTGTTATGAGAAAAAAATTGTTGAAAAAAGACTATTTTTACCCGAGGAAACCCATATAATCTCTTTACTTATATTACTTTTTAGTTGTTTGGAAAACTTATTTTAGTTTTTATAAAATATTATTAATTATATTTCAGTATCACATTTTTATATAATATTTGAAAAAGAAATATTTTTTTTTTATATTTCTTTAAGGATAAATCCCACTTAGTGCCTTCTACATGTTCCATCAAGTAATTTACTTTGTTTTTTCAGCAGATCTAGTGATGCAACGCGAAAGTGAAATTATAAGAGTGTTGCAACTTTATATACATTAACACGGTGATATCACGTAACACATATGTACATATGTGTATATGTGTACATATGTACATATATGTATATACAAACGAATATGTATATAAGCATCTAAGTAAACAATTTGCCTCAACACTGCACAACTTTGTATGACTTTTCACAGCTTCTTTTCATAAGCAAAAAGTCGATTTGCTCAAAATGAGATAATCTTAATATTTATTCTAAACTTTTTAATCACCAAAAACCACTTTCACTAATTGCAGATGCAGAGCGAAAGATACAATTCGTTTTTTATGTCATTTGCAATGTATTTTTCTCTCCTTTACTTTTTCTTCGCTCATATGTTGTACGTTTTAGCTTCGGATATTCAATATGCAATATGCATTGTGTCTACATAACTGTGTGTATATACAAGTATGTATGTGTGCGTATGTCAAATTTTGCATTTTCATAAGCGGATGCTTCGTACGCTGCTCATTTTGCCTAGCGTGCGATTCCCACAGCTGCTTTCATCTTTCGTCCTTCGCTTGCACTTCACAACACACCGACACATGCACAGATGTATATGTATGTGTATGTGTGTGCATCACTGTAATCACAACACCAACACAAACAAGTAATTTATATATTTTTTTTACGTTTCTCTACTCTACTCCTTTTGCGCTGCTTCTTCATTTAATTAATGCTTTTCATTTAGTTAAAATATTTAATTTAATTATTTATTTACATTCTTTTCTTGTGTTGCTTTTCTTTTCCAATCGAGATTTTCACACTTTGAACTTATCCCAGCAATTTGTCTCACATTAAATTCAATAAAAAAATATAATTTTCTTTGACTTGAAGCTGGCTGGCAAAAAATGTTGTATACATTTTACAAGAGCAACGCAGAGACTAGCCGAAAATGTTGTGCATTGCCAACGACGATAACGACGACGTCGACGAGCCAAACAGCTCCCACGAACGCAATCAACGAGCGCGCATACGAGCCAATTTGCAGCGACGACGAGCTAACCGCTTGTATGGAGCAGACACAGAAGCAGTGGAGAAAACTGAGGTGATTTTTGGCTTTGCTGCGATTTTGATTGTTGTTGTGGTGGCTGTGAGCACTGCTAAAGCGTTAAGTTGTGCGCACAGTGGGCCATTTTTGTGTGATGCAGTGCACTTTGATATACAAAGTAAAAAAAAAAAAGAAATTGATACAGACGTGAATATAATTTTTGTATGCCATTATACATAGGGAGGTAGAAATATTAATTTTAGGTTAGGCTTCCTTCTGCTTATTATCAATTGTGCCTTGAAAAAACTTCTGACAAAGTACACTGCTCGTTTGTTGTTAAGCCATCTCTCCAATAACGTAAAAAGCTACGAAAATCTACAAGCGGAAGCATTTTTCTCATAACAGGTATTTGTTCGATTGGTTATTGCTTGCCGATGGAAAGCCTTGAGAAGACATATTTCTTCGAATGCTAAAATGAGCGGAATGTCAATTATAATTTGTTGTCAAAAAGGTCTTGCGGTATTTTTATTGAATTTTTTTTTTTATTGAAATTGAAATGAATTTTTGATGACTCATGTCCAGCTCTTGACCGACGCTATGGCTGCTACTATGCCGGTCTCTTTCGACCAGTTCAGCGATTTAATCTCAATTTTCGACCTTCCGGAGCGTGGCGCATCTTCGACTACCTCTACACCAGAACGAAAACGTTGAAACCATCGTTGTGCGGTGGAAATGGAAACTGTATCGGGTCCATAAACTGCACAAATTTTATTGGCGGCTTGAGATGCATTTTTGCCTTTATCGTAGTAGTACTGTAAAGTATGCAGTATTTTCTCTTTATTTTGCTCCATGTTTGCGACGCTATAACTCACGAACGACTTAAAAGAAACGACAATAAATCAAACACCTGGTAGCGCGTGAGATGCGCTTTCCAAAAAGGTATAGCATGACCCGATGCGACGAATAAAACTAGAACTATGCGCTTTCAGCGCCAACTAGCGAAAATACCGCAAGACTTTTTTGACAACCAATACTACCGAAAATGGTCGAATTATAAAATTTTGGTTTGAAATTTCGAGATTTTTTTTGACATTTTTTATAGTGACCAAAAAGATGTTAAAAACGAAGGGATCACAAATGGAACTCACAGATTTTTATCAAGTTTGTATTACTTAATTAACAGTGACCTTAAGTTCTCCCAGCTGATTAAATGTTTTGCGATGATATGTGCTTCCCAAGGGCTTGTATGTGTATTCTTCTGTGTTTTAAGAAAATAACATATCCTAATAAAGATCATCCTTTAAACATTTCTACTATTAGACTATCCAAAATGACAATATTTCAAATGGTTGGTAAAGCCTATTACAGCCATGCGAGCTGGATAAAAGAAACTTATAATTTTCGCGGTTTTTGAAGCCACGAAAGATTGGGATTTTTTTTATTTTCGGTGCTAATTTTACCTACTTAAGTCCAGAGAATTCTATTATTTGATAAGAGACTTTATTATCGATCAAGACTCTAATATCGATCAAGAGATTTGCGTGCTACCTGGTCATAGTTTATCTCCAGATTTTTGAGTTTTGTTGACTATTTTTTCTCTATATCTGGATATCGAAGAAAGTAATTTGAGAAATTAATTATTCAAATACATTCTGGCTCTGACAATATTCTTAGACCGAAATGAGAAAATAATCAGTATGGCAAAATCTTATTTGGGATAAGCTGTTACCTAATTAGAGCTTGTAAAACTTTTGTTCTCTTTCATGGTATTTTAATTCAACAAAAGTTATGTTAGGTTAATATGGTAGGCCAATGAGCCACGCATAGGTCGGTCTTGGTCCTTTGCGATACCAGATTAAGTTCAGTTACTAGATCCATGAGGAGAAGTCATGCTTTGGGATGCCTGAGCGAATTTTAACAGACTCTGTGACCTCACTATCGACACCTCACACAAAAAATAGTCCCTGGTTGACAAGATGGTCGAGTATTGTATTTCATTGTACTGACCTTCTTCGATAAACAGAGAGCTCTATAAGTTGAATGCAATTATCGTATGCCTGACTAAGTCTCTAGTATTACGACGTGACAACAGGAGTCTGGGCCATATTTAATGAAGTGATGGTCATATCCGCCTCCATACTTGCACTGTCAAGAATGTGAGTCGTCCTTCAATATACAAATAAGTTCTACAAAAGTCGACTTTTAGTTCAGTGAACTTTAATATTAAGTTTTTCATTAAAGGAGTGCACCCTCCGTCGTTATATCTGTGAATTAGAAGTATGATGTGGTGTACTAGGAAGCGAATAGAGGAATGTATTGAAGGCTATGCGGAAAAATACTAAACCGACTGTCTCGAGGAGTGGAAAAAGCGTTGGAAAGAAATTGTCGGATGAGGATTACTTTTAAGTGGGAAGAATAAATAGAGAATCTACATTTTATAAACAAATTCACCTTCCCAAGTGACATCGCTTCGCTCTATGGGCTCTTGAAAAGTTCCAAAAAGATCCACGTTTTCGAGACAAATTGACAATTTCACGCATGTCATTCGCCAGTTACCAGTCAAAATGCTCGAACGAGTCACCGAAAATTGGACTCAACGGTAGTAAATGTAAACAACTATTGCCCATTAAATTTGAAGTTTCTTTGTTATTTCTTTAAAAAAGTAAAAGCAACCTCGAAACAGATAACCATTTATAAACAAATCCACCTTACTTTTTGATAACAAAGTTGTCTAATTCTGACTAGTGTTAGTTGAAATAATGATAAGATGAGAAATAGCCCCACTGTCTGAGAGGTGCGCACCTAACAGGTCTCTCAGTTTAGGTGCGTTGTCATAGTTGTTGTTGGCGTTGCTTATTTTGTTGTCATTGAGCTGTTTTTCGCATGAAAATACTGGGAAAACTACCAGTATTCGTGAGAGGAGAGCGCATAATTTTGTTGTAAGCTTTTGTTTGTTTTTGTCTGTGTTTGCTTGGCTGGTTGGTGGGTGGTTGTTTGACTTCTTATTTTGCTTGATGATTTGGACATGTTTTTTTGCTTTTCCAGCTTTAGTCTTCAGCGCGGAATTACAAAAATTATTTGGTTGCTTTTTGCCGGCATTGTCTCGTCATTGTTCGTGTGCGTTTAACGAGTGCATTCGTATACTATATAGTATGTATGTATGTACGAGTATGTAAATAAACACTTGCAGGAGAATGCAAAACAAATTCATTTAATTGTTGCTGCTCTAAACTATTTATTGCCTTAAATCTCTGAAAGAAATGTGTAGCGATCTAATTAAATCTCGAATGGACAGAGAGTAAATAAACAGATAGGAAATAAGTGTTTGAAATGGAAATGGACTATTTAGAAAAATGCAAATTAATTGTGAAAAACTAACGAAAATTAGTACAATGTTATCATGTTATTTTTTGGAACCCGTGTCAATATTGGAAAATGGGAGCGGTATCGCCCTACTTTAGGCTCTTTACACATCTCAACACTAAATAAATCAATTTGTTCTCATAACATTTCCCTGACATTTCTATGCTACGGGTTGAAATTGAACGAAATCGGACAACAAACACGCCTATTTCCCATAGAACACAATTATAAACTTTCCACTACACAACTCTAGCTTCAACGAAGAAAAAAATGGTATAAAGCTTTGCACACATTGTTGCTTTAAGGTTAGCTTTCTCATGACTAAAAATTGTCTATGTCGGAATATAACTGTTTAAACCCCCAGATAACGAATATGTGGACCTCAATGTGTATGGTTAACTTTTTACCGAAGATATCGCTCAATCCGTGAAATATATCAATGAAACTCGAATATTTATTATTTTAGAATATTTTCCTTAAAACAGTTGGCCTATTTGTTTAAATTGGGTAGAATCTTGTTAGTAATGCCCCTAGCCTTCATGTATCTAATATAAAGATTTTCAAACTTCAATTTGACTTTTTACCGCATGTATCGGTCAATATGTGAATTATCTAATCCGAAAAAAATATTTTTCCAAAAGCACTTTATTTGTATCTCTAAAATAGATAAAATCGAGTGAAAATCTTCTATCTGCCATAGAACTATTGAAAGGTTTTTCAAACATTCAGTGGATTTTACATTTTACATATATATTTGTCGATATATGGACATATCTTATTTAGAAAAATTGGATGAATACCATCCTTATCTCCCATATATCAAATATAAGCAATTTAAATTTCAGGTTGGTTGTGTCCTTTATATTTCAGTTCATATATGTATAAGGTAGAGCGTTTTCTAATAAGAGTGATATGATTTCTTAAAACAACATACTAATTGTTAAGAAAATGCGAATATTTTTATTTAATGTGAAATGTAAACGATATAATTAAGTTCTGAATACTTGTACAGCATCATAAAAATGTTGGTAATAATCGATCTATACCGCTCTCCAATAACGGTGTCACAAGTTTCATTTCGAAAGAAGTACGGACCGATGATTTCACAAGACCAAAAAACCGCATCTCACTGTCAGTTTAGGTGAATGCTTGTTTCTCAATAATTTGTGGATTTTCTTCGCACCAGAAGTGACAGTTTTGTTTATTAATTTCACTAATAGTGTGCACAGATGAATGATTATGGCGACCTTAAAATAGAAAAAGCCGTAGCATAAACTTTAGACTTTACATATCCCCACAGGAAAGAGTCTAACTGTGTGATATCACACGATCTCAGCCAATCGACGAGCCCAAAACGTGAAATTATCTGCTCATTAAAGAGTTCTCTCAATAAATGCATTGATTGATGCGATTTCCGGAAAGTGAAACCAACCGTCGCCGAGATCACGAGCTTCAATTTCAGGCATCAAATAGTTTGTTATCATGGCGCTATAACGGTCGCCATTGAAGGTTACGTCCTCACCGGCATCATTTCTGAAGAAATATGAACCGATTCCAAAGCCACACAAACCACACTAAATAGTTTTTTTTCCAGTATGAAATGGCAACTCTTGAATCTTTTCGCGTTTCTCTTCGTCGCAAATGATGCAGGTTTGGTTGTTTACATACTCATTGAGCCAGAAATAAGCCTCATCGCTGAACCACTGAACAATGGGTCGAAAAGTGGGATCTACTTGGAACTTTTCAAGAGCCCATACAGCGAAGCGATATCGCATGGGAAAGTCGATCGGCTCCAGTTCTTGCGCATGCTGTATTTTGTATGCTTTCAATTTAAGATCGTGACGTAAAATGCGCCAAGCCGTTCCATACGTCTGTCTGAGTTGCAGTGAACGGCGCCGAATCGACTCTCCACGGTCTTCGTGTACACTCTCAGCTACGGCTGCTATATTTTCTTCACTGCGTGCTGGACGCGGTCTATTCGGTCGAACATTTATCCAATAATGAATGCAGGATCTCAAGATGGGTGATGGTGTTACGAAAAGTACGCTCAGAAGGCCGATTATTATGACCATAAGTTGAGCGAAGCGCGCAAACACGTTCTTCTCAGAATGTAAATTTTTGTTATGAAATTGAACGGCTTGTAAACGTTTTTCAGATGCAAGTCTTTGGATGATGAAATGCCAAACAATACTGAACAAAAATAACATGACAACTAGACACGGCACACGCGTGATCTGTAAACAAGGCTATTGAAAAGAGTACCTCTACTTGCATGACGCGTTATGTTAGGTGAAGAATACAGTCCCGAATTGTCAGATTATTTTTTGCTATTTATAACGATGTCTTTTAAGTAAAGCCAAGCCATTACAAGTAATCCCTCACAAATTTATAATAACAGAACTTGTACGTACACTTTTGAAATATACTGTTATGCTGTCTACTAAGCTTCGCAACAATTTTCATGCAATAGATTTTTTTCTTGCTATTGTTGATGTGGGAATTGGTGATGAATGAAGGTGTTAAAGGTGAAGAGTGAAGTGAACAGAAGGTGAACAGAAGGCGTACACGAAGAAAACCATGGACTAGTTATTGTTATTCAGTGTGGGCTGATGTAACATTGCTATTGTTGTTGGCGTTTTTGTACAATTTGTACAGATTTGCAAAATTTATAATGTACCTGTTGGTCGAGGTGACAGATGTGACGCTTATGCAATTTGTATGCATTTGCATGCAACACAGACGCACACACACACATACATATGCATATATAGCTTGTGCACTTGCGAGCGAATATGCAACTATGCATAGCAAATGTAATTAGAATAATAAAGCTAATAATAGGGTGAAATATTTTATTGAATCGTTTCAAAGATTACATTTTTTATTGTAAAGTTGGAAGACAATTTGGTGCTGAACGCTTTTAGGAATATTAATATTTTTTAATACAATCTCATGTAAGGATTCAGAATCGAAAGCTGACGGAATGTGTAAAGATGATGCGGATCTCTACTTCATATATCAGGCCGGGCCCAGGATTTCATAAAGTGGGGGACTTGGAAAATTACTTTCAGTGGGAAGAGGTTTTCAGGCCCCCAAGGGGGTTAATCCAATTTTTAGAGCATATTATGGATACGGTTATTCTTTTATTTATGTTGCCCCCAGCGGGTACTGCGTCGAGTACATTCGAAGCTGGAGTGTTTTCGTCCATTCGGGCAACATGACCCAGCCAGCGTAGCTGCTGTCTTATAATTCGCTGAACTATGTCAATGTCGTCGTATATCTCATAGAGCTCATCGTTCCATCGAATGCGGTATTGGCCGTGGCCAACACGCACAGGACCATAAACCTTTCGCAGAACTTTTCTCTCGAAAACTTGCAACGTCGACTCATCAGTTGTTGTCATCGGCCAAGCCTCTGCACCATATAGCAGAACGGGAATAATGAGTGACTTATAGAGTTTGGTTTTTGTTCGTCGAGAGAGGACTTCAGTTCTAGCTTCTCTAAATATCTTACGATACATATATGATAATAAGCATATTAATATCGAATGAGGTTACTGTGAAACAAAAGTCGGTAGTATACTTGGCACTAGAAATTATATATATGCTCTCCGAACCGGCGAATCGAATAGAAATTTGTTTAATGTTAGTGCGATTTTTGTTTAAGGCGCGAAAAGTACAACCATTTTGCTTCAAATTCTGTGTTTTCAATAAAATCAAGGTCACGAAATCGTTGAAAATGTTGCAGATGTATTTAGAGTAGTTTAATATATCACGAACAGAAGTATTTGAGTGGCTCGAGTGGAGTTGGAATCAGAAAGATAGCAGAGAATCTCAACATCTTTTATGAATCGACTTTTGGGCAATGTTTTGTGTATGAAGCGTGTCACTGCTAGACTCGTACCCAAACACCTGAATCGTTTCCAAAAACGACGCCAAGAAGAGGTCAGCAGAAAGACATGTTTGACAACGTAACTGAGGACCCTACATTTATCAAACGCTGTTCGACAATGTAGCGAATGGCACTCCATTCCCTGAGCTGAAATAAAAAAAAATCGCTAAAGAAACAAAAGGCCTTCCCAGTCGAGGCTCATAAAAAGTGTATGGAATATTGGATTAAACGTTGGCAAGCTTATATTGGATTTTGTGCCTAATATTTTCAAGGCAATCATAAAATCATTACATTACAATACGTCAAAATGTATTTTTTTGTAAATCCGGGAGAACGCTGTATCTTTTACTCAATCTAATTCGGTTTTCGCTACGATTAAGCCAATCAGTTTTTATAGGGAACAACCTGATTAAAATCTTATTTGTTTATTAATATTAATCTCATTCTCGATGTTCAACCTGGAAAATTTTAAGAGAAGTATGAGACGCTTACAGCCAGTCGGTTATAAGTTTTAGGCAATACACAAACTTTGACTAAACTAAATCTAAGAAGTAAGGAAGAGATAAGTTCGGGTATAACCGAACATTTCATACTCTTGTAACTTGCTAGCCAGGGAAATAACTTCAGGTATTTAAAGTTTGCTAGCTATATGGGGTTGAGAGCGAGTTTTCATCCGATTTTATTCTTTATGAGCACAAATATACACCGTTATAAGAAAAACACACTCTCTCAATTTTATTAAGATATGATATTTATTAATTTATTCAGATATGATATTTATTAAGATGTGAGTACATATTAACTGACGTATGCGGTATAAACTCAACCGGAAGTTCGAAATCTTTATTTTAAGTATATGGGGGCTAGAGGAATTATTGACAAACAGATATACCACTATCCAGAAAGCATTTCTCTGAACTTCACTTATACATTTCACACATTGACCGATATTTTCGGTAAAAACTCAACTATAAGCACTGGGTCTACGTATCGATGTCTAGGGGCTTGAACAGTTTTGGTTCGATTTAAGTAATTTTTCGTCATAAATTGGTACACCTCAAATGCACTATTCGTGCAAAGCTTTATCCTGATATAATGATTCTTTCTTGAATTGTATACGTGTTAGACGGCGGGACCAAGCCCACTTTTTCGAAATTTTTTGCCCAAAGGCGTCCCTTGCTAGTGCGTTCCTTATTTAGGGTTTTATAGCTTCATTTACTGCTTAGTTATTGCAAATTTTCGACTAATGGTGTTTTGTGGGAATGACAGTGGTCCGATTAAGTCTACCTACGAACTCGTACTTTCTTTTTTGCCATGGAACGCGCATACCAAGTTTCATCAAGATATCTAAATTTTACTCAAGTTACAGCTTGCACGGTCGGACGTACAGAAAGTCACCTGGATTTCAACTCGTCTCGTCATCTTGAACATATATATATATATATATAAATCTATCCCTATATCTATCTTGATTAGATGATACATGGAACCGTTGGGTGAAAAGCTTACAAAAGGGTGAAGCGAACACCGGAGCAGGTTGTCTCACAGAACGTAGCTTCAAACTAAAGAACTAAAATTGATTTTGTTAGACCGACGTTGTCGGAAAATCAGCTGGCACTAAGCAGGCTTTGATTTCTCTCTACCAGTGTTACCAGTATTATTAAAAATCGAGAAAAAACCTTAGCTTCGACTGTATGTAGCAACGCTGTAAAATCTTTAAAAGATGTAGTGTGTATAGCATAATATGGTATAAAAAGATTTTTATCTTTGTTTTGAACGATCAGTTTGTTCGAAGATTTGAGCGCTACCTTGTACAATAATAACACTGTGGAACATTTTTGGGATTATTGTCTGGGGGGTGAGAAATTAAAAGTCAGGGTGATGGTACTAAGGAGTTTGGCGTTCGTATGTGTCATTTTTTTATGACCTTTTAAATATTTTCCTTATCTTGATGTTTTTTCGCTTAGTTGTAACATTTTGGCAAAAACGTAGTTTAACATAACTCGCGAACCACTATTATCTATTTTTCCAATCCATTAGACGGTTGTAGCAGATTTTACACACTATATTTGGTACCCAATTTTCGTTCACTATAACATAAGAAAAAATTTAAAGGGTCATAAAAAAAAACTGACACATACGAACGCCAAACCCTTTGAGGGTTTTACTATACTGACCTAGTACCATCACCCTGAATTGGAATTTCTCACCTCCCAGATTAGCTGTTGTACTGTGTAATTGTTAAAATATCTTGTTAAATAAAAAAGGGTTTTCGTACGAGAGTATATGATCGTTCAGCTTGTACAGCAGTTTGTACATATGCTATAGTGATCCGATATCGGTAATTCCGACAAATGAGCATAATAAGATTTTGCAAATTTCAAATCGAATCTTAACAAATAAGGAAGATTTAAGTTCGGGTGCAACCGATAATTTTCTACTCTTGCAACTTGCAAGAATCAAAGCCGGGGAAATTCTTTAAGGTGTAAAACTAATCATATATGTAGAGTAAAGTCAGTCGGGTTTTGGAAAATCGTGATATTAGTTATACAAGTATGGGGGGTAGGCAACGATTTCTCACAAATTTATCTACATGTTTTAGGCACAAACATATACTGTTATGAGTAAAAGACGCTCTTTTATTTTCATTGAGATAACTCACATTTTGGCCGATTTATGCGGTACAAAGTTACCCGGAAGTTCAAAAATCTTTAAATTAGATATATGGGGGCTAAGGGAAGTATTGGTCCGATTCAACCCATTTTTGACATACAGACATACGCCTTAATTTCAGTTATATATGTATATCACACATTGCCCGACATTTTCGATCAAAAGTCAACTATAGGTAGCGAGGTCTAAATATTCGGTACCTGGAAGCTTGATCAGATTTTATTGGACTAAACAATTTTTGATCATAAGTTGCACACACAAAAGACATTATTCGGGCAAAGTTTTATCCCTTTATATGAATTGCTTCTTGATTTGTGTACTGGAAACTGAACGAAACAAGTGGAATTTATAATTGTGCTATGTGGAAAGTAGGCGTGGTTGTTGTCCGATTTGGTCTATTTTCACATTGTGACATAAGAATGTAAGAAGAATGCCACTAAATTTAGTCGAGTAGACGGGGAGTGAGCAGGGTTATCCTCCGATTTCATCCATTTTTAAACTTTGGTTGTTGTAGCTTAAGCGATTTAAAAGATTTGTACATAAAACTTGTTAGAGGGCGGTGCCGAGCCCACTTTTTCAGCTCACAGGTGCCCCTTGGTACATCGATTCTCTGTACCAAATTATAGCTTTATATCTTAATTTAATGCTTAGTTAATTTAACACATGTTTTAAGTATCAGAGAAGCTGCAATCACAACAGAAAGCGGAACGATTTTATACTCGACTTGCACTCCTGCTATCTGAGAGCACTCATCAAGAACTCGGTATAAAGGAACTCGGTAAAGGAACTGTGGGAAACTCCTTACGTACAGCTGCAACCGAAACCATTGGTTTCCGGAAAACGCTATAGAACAGCTGATACGACGAGGAGTGCCGTGTCGCAGCGGAGAGAAAACAGACTGCCTTCCTCGCAACGTTACGATCGACCACAACATGTGCGGGATGTGATAGATATCGAGAGTTGAAGAGGGAATCGAGACGCATTTACAGACAGAAACAGAAAGAAGCCGAAATGCGTGAGTATGAAGAGTTTGATAAGCTGGCCAACAGGGGCAATGCTCGAAAATTCTACGAAAAAATGCGGCGACTAACAGAAGGTTTCAAGACCGGAGCATACCCTTGTAGAACACCTAAAGATGATCTAGTGACCGATGCCCAGAGCATATTTAAATTAAGGAGCGAACAGTTCTCCAGCCTGCTCAATGGCAGTGAACGTACAACGCCAGGAGAAGGCGAACCCGATTCCCCAATCAATGACGATGGAGCAGACGTTCCATTGCCTGACCATTAAGAAGTTCGAATAGCAATTACCCGTCTGAAGAACAACAAAGCAGCGGGGGCGATGGATTACCGGCCGAGCTATTCAAGCACGGCGGCGAAGAACTGATAAGGAGCATACATCAGCTGCTTAGTAAAATATGGTCTGAGGAAATCATCCCCAACAATTGGAATTTAAGTGTGCTCTGCCCAATCCACAAAAAGGGAGACTCCGCAATCTACGCCAACTACCGTGGGATAAGCCTCCTTAACATCGCGTATAAGGTTCTATCTAGTGTATTGTGTGAAAGATTAAAGCTGATGGTGGGACAAACTGACAGGACCTCATCAGTGTGGCTTTCGACTTGGAAAATCAATAACCGACCAGATATTCACCATACGCCAAATTTTGGAAAAGACCCGTGAAAGGAGAATCAACACACACCTCTTCGTCGATTTCAAAGCTGCTTTCGACAGCTTCGAAAAGAAGCTGCCTTTCTGCCGCAATGTCTGAATTTGGTATCCCCGCAAAACTAATACGGCTGTGTAAACTGACGTTGAATAACACCAAAAGCTCCGTCAGGATCGGGAAGGACCTCTCCGAGCCGTTCGATACCAAACGAGGTTTCAGACAAGGTGACTCCCTATCGTGCGACTTCTTCAACCTGCTTCTGGAGAAAATAGTTCGAGCTGCAGAACTTAATCGAGCAGGTGCAATCTTTTATAAGAGTGTACAGCTGCTGGCGTATGCCGATGATATTGATATCATCGGCCTCAACACCCGCGCCGTTAGTTCTGCTTTTTCCAGACTGGACAAGGAAGCAAAGCAAATGGGTCTGGCAGTGAACGAGGGCAAGACGAAATATCTCCAGTCATCAAACAAACAGTCGTTGCACTCGTGCCTTGGCACTCACGTCACTGTTGACAGTCATAACTTCGAAGTTGTAGATAATTTCGTCTATTTAGGAACCAGTGTAAGCACCACCAACAATGTCAGCCTGGAAATCCGGCACAGGATAACTCTTGCCAACAGGTGCTACTTCGGAATGAATAGGTACTATATCAAGATATATGACGAAATTGACATAGTTCAGCGAATTAAAAGACAGCGGTTACGCTGGCTAGGTCATGTTGTCCGAATGGACGAAAACACTCCAGCTCTGAAAGTATTCGACGCAGTACCCGCCGGGGGAAGCAGAGGAAGAGGAAGACATCCAATCCGTTGGAAAGACCAGGTGGTGAAGGACCTGGCTTCGCTTGAAATATCCAATTGGCGCCACGTAGCGAAAAAAGAAAACGACTGGCGCGCTGTTGTTAATTCGGCTATAATCGCGTAAGCGGTGTCTACGCCAATTAAGAAGAAGAAGAATTAAGGACATCTTTATCAACGTAGAAAAATATTTTTTTTTTAAATATAATTTACCCGGCGAATTTAATTATAATTGGACTAAATCGATTTTTATATATATTTTTATAGATTCCATAACGTTTCGTTTAAGTGTTACTAATTTTTTGGTTAACTTAATATACCCTGTTCAGAGCATAAAACATATCATGAAAATACATTTACGATTCATATTGCAACCCCTTAATTAGTTTAAAACATGTACGTACCATATTAATTAATACCCTTAAGCTTAAGTTTATATATTGAGAGCCGGCATTATAACATTTAACAAGCGAATTATAAAGGGTAATACAGATACATAGTCATCATTACCAACGCAATCGCTGAGAAGACGCAGAATTTCAGCTCGGTAAGCTGATGTTGCCGCTCGAACGCCCTCGGGGTATTAAACAATTGAAATGTGCCAACAAGCAGATAGTAATCGTAGATAATGTAATTGCTACAACAAAGTACAACAAAAATAAAGATTTTGCTTGGCATCTTCAATTGCAATTATTTACTACTCCACTTAAACGACTCGGGTTGCGCTGGTTGATTGCATTTTCAATGAAGCATAAAATTTCAGTTGTTCAAATCGTTTTAAAATAAATCAACGGAGATCAAATGAACTATTTTATGATGCAGACTTATATTTACATACAAACGTACTGCGATTGCAATTTTTGTACATCTTACAGTAAATATACACACAAGTTTACTTAATTAGGGTGAATTATTTTGAACGGTGCGGTTTCTAAGTTTCGGATGCGGTAGACAAATAGTCTATAAATGGTTTTACAAGGAGAAGCCGGGCGTAGTCATAATATAAAATTATTCCCTCGTATCTAGTCGCAAATTCCGGGCGTTTTCCGGCAATCGCTCGCTTCAAATGAATTGTTGCCGGAAGCGTCCCCTTTAATAGTTTCACACTATTTCAGAACTTCATATGAGCGCACACCATTGTGATCCTACCATTATCGTAATGGATCCATTTTTTTAAATGACGACGCTTTAAGGTTATCTTTATTTTTGGAAATAGTGAAAAGTCAAACGGTGTCCTGTCTGGCGAATAAGGAGGCTGGGGTATGGTTGCAGTATTTTCTTTTTACCAAAGTTCACGAAAAATTCCGAATATAGCCGAAAATTTTATCATATTTCTACTTTTTATACTCTTTTATACAAATTCACACACGATAAATCGTTTAATAAGCCCTACCGATGGTGTGAAAATGAATGAAATTTGTGTGTGAAAATTGGACGATGGCGTGGCACCGCACTGCGTATCATTTTGTCTAAAATGGATAAAATTGGGCGGAAACTTAACCTAGCCCCCATTTAACTATGATCAGAGCTTTCGAACATCCGGCTGACTTTACTCCATATGATTAGTGATTGTATGTGAGGTAACTTAATGAAACCCAAGGATTTTTTTAGTATGAAGCATTGTATGTGTTACAGGCAAAAATAGATAAAATCGGCAATACCACTCCTAACTCCCATATTTTCCTGAATGAATTTCTTGGACTTTGATTCTTGCAAGTTGCAAGAGTATGTAATGTTGGATTATACCCGAACTTAGTCCTTTCTTCCTGTTTTTTTTTAATTATTTGTGACAATTGAACTCTCCAGACCCATAAATTTGTATACTCTTGCAACAAAGTTGCTACGGAGAGTATTATAGTTTTGTTCACATAACGGTTGTTTGTAAGTCCTATAACTAAAAGAGTCAGATATAGGGTTATATATACCAAAGTGATTGGGGTGACGAGTAGAGTTGAAATCCAGATGTCTGTCTGTCCGTCCGTCCGTGCAAGCTATAACTTGATTAAGAATTGAGATATCATGATGAAACTTGGTACACGTATTTCTTGGCTCTATAAGAAGATTAAGTTCGAAGATGGGCAAAATCTGCCCACTGCCACGCCCACAAAATGGCGAAAACCGAAAACCTATAAAGTGTCATAACTAAGCCATAAATAAAGATATTAAAGTGAAATTTGGCACAAAGGATTGCATTAGGGAGGGGCATATTTGGACGTAATTTTTTGGAAAAGTGGGCGTGGCCCCGCCTCTTTTAAGTTTTTTGTACATATCTCGGAAACTATTATAGCTATGTCAACCAAACTCTATAGAGTCGTTTCCTTCAGGCATTTCCATATAGAGTTCAAAAATGGAAGAAATCGGATAATAACCACGCCCACCTCCCATACAAGGGTTATGTTGAAAATCACATGTTAACGTTTACCGACTAACAAAAAACGTCGGAAACACTAAATTTTACGGAAGAAATGGCAAAAGGAAGCTGCACCCAGGCTTTTTTTAAATTTGAAAATGGGCGTGGCGTCGTCCACTTATGGACCAATACCATATCTCAGGAATTACTAATCTAATCAATTTTACAGTAAAATAAAAAAAATATGTTAATGACGGATAATGAAATCTCGATTATCACATTATCATGCGAGAGTATAAAATGTTCGGTGACACCCGAACTTAGCCCTTCCTTACTTGTTAATTTTAAAATTCCTGTTATTTTTGAACACACCTCCTAATAAGTAACTGAATGCGTTGATGATAGAAGGCTGAAAATGTCCAATGCTCTGCGCGCTTCAACACTAGAATAATTGGTGAGAGTGTAGAAGAAGGAAGAGTGCCTATATAGCATGGAGATTACTCGAATAATCACTAAAATTAAATGCTTCGACAGCAAGTACTAGGCAATCGTGTTTTGAGGTATGGAGAAAGCGTTGTCTTAACTTGCCGGTAAAATACATAACAGCATTATTCTTAAAATATAATTAAAAATTTGTTGCAAAGTCATCTGATTTTTTGAAAACCAATTTTATGCTTTTTAATTCATGATACGTATTCTTATGTTAGTTAATCTGGTAAAACAATAACCCACGCATAGACCATTTTGGTTCTTTGCGATATTAGATGGAGTTCAGTTGCTAAGTCCGAGAAGAGTAGTCATCGTTTATGATGCCAGGATGTTAACAGGCTCTACGGTCTCACTATCTATACTTCGTCCAGTGTATCATACCGTGGAGACCCCAGCTGCTTACAGCATAGTCTTGCCAATGCGGGAAAAGTGCAAAAGAGAAGCTCCATTGTTTCCCTGTTGCCCTGCTGTGCACATTTCCTGCAGTTTTTCAATCTGTCAGCCCCCTCCTGCGGACGTGTGTCGCCCCCGTACAGTGACCAGTTAATATTCCCATCATGTTTTCACAGTCTCTTCTATTGAGTACCAATAGGAATATTGTGTACTTCCGATCTACCGTTTTGCACAGGACTTTTGCAGTTTTGCACTCTGGTAGCTCGTTCCATCGGGTTTTGATTTTCTTTACCATGCTCCTGTGGGGAAACCCATGATCCCGATGTTGAACACGTTTTCTATGTTTACTTTGAACCAGTTGAAAAGTGGGATCGTGTAGTCGGTTTTTGCCAAACCGCCATTACCCACCGAGCCATGCCCTAAGGTTCTATATGTAAATTCTCCTGCAGCCAGTAGTCGTTCCGCCGAGTTTTTAGCGAAGCGGTCTATAGGTGGCAGGTTTAATACCAGTTCAAGACGCCGTTGAAGTTGTCCTTAAAGCTCTCGAAAGAACTGCGCAGTGTGCATACGTATTCTTAAATTTCAAACAATTTTTTAAGAGCTAAACGAACTCTTGAATAAAAACTTTATGCCATGGTAGTGCCTCTACATTTTTCTACCGTACACTAAAAAATTAAAAAATACTTAACTAGAAATATTAGGTTGTCAAAAAAGTCTTGCGGTATATTCGCTAGTTGGCGCTGAAAGCGCGTAGTTCTAGTTTTATTCGTCGCATCGGGTCATGCTATACCTTTTTGGAAAGCTCATTTCACGCGCCAACACGTGTTTAATTGATTGTTGCTTCTTTTAAGTCGTTCGTGAGTTATAGCGTCGCAAACATGGAGCAAAATAAAGAGAAAATACGGCAAACTTTACAGTACTACTACGATAAAGGCAAAAATGCATCTCAAGCCGCCAATAAAATTTGTGCAGTTTATGGACCCGATACAGTTTCCATTTCCACCGCACAACGATGGTTTCAACGTTTTCGTTCTGGTGTAGAGGTGGTCGAAGATGCGCCACGCACTGGAAGGCCTGTCGTCGAAAATTGCGATAAAATCGCTCAATTGGTCGAAAGAGACCGGCATAGTAGCAGCCGTAGCATCGGTCAAGAGCTGGGCATGAGTCATCAAAAATACATTTCAATTTCAATAACAAAAAAAAAAGTCCATAAAAATACTGCAAGACTTTTTTGACAACCCATTATGTAGGTTTATATTTTTAATTATGTCATTTATGGTGGTCTATCAATTCATTTACATAAAATTTATATTTATTATACTCTTAAAAAAATAAATTACTACTCAACCCACCCTAATGCGGCAAATTCATGTCTGTGCACTCGCATATACATAATTAAAGGATTGTGCTTGATCTTTTCCACTCAACAGCATTTACTTAAGTAAATTGCGGTAATAGCAGGGTAATTCAGGTTTATTGACGAGTGCTGGTATATAGTATATAATATAATGACTGCGTTCGTAAATATATAGCACATACATATACGTATGTTCACTACTTGAGAGTACCAACATACTTACACGTATCCTTAAGTGTGTCTTCCTTTACGTAGCATTTAAGAAGAATTTCATGTGAATACGGGTAATAATATGAATTTCGTATGAAGTCGAAGTAAACACAAAATTTTGTCATCGGTATAACAGAAATTAAAACATTTAATATTTCATTTATTCATTTATATATATGTTTTTTTTTTCTTTTACTTTACATTACTTACGAGTACATTTACTTTGGCGAATTTACTGACATTTCCATTAAACTTGAATTCAGCCATTCAACAAATTCTTAAATTAAAAAAACTCACATGCTTTTGTACTTACGCATTAATTTCTCATTTAAAAGGTACATGATTTTACGTATATTTAAGTTAAAATGTAGATATGTGTGTATGATAATGTCAATTGTAGCAGTTGCTCTCAAAGAAAATACATTTCATTTCAACTCTTTTCAATTGACTTTTCTTTCTTCTTTAGCTCTTAATTTTCATTTGTTTGCTTGCTTACAGTAGTTCATTGCATAACTGACAGGAGCTCTTTCACGTGCTGAATTTTAAGCTGCTAAACTGTTTGCTCGATACTTGACACCTTGTCAAAAATAGAAGACTAATATTAACTTAAAATTCTATTTGTTTAAAATATTTTATTTTATATAGATCTCCACCCTATAAAAAATAATATAAATGAAAAAATAATTAAAGTTAATTAAACTAATTTTTTAGTTTCTCATGACTTTAAATTAAAGAAGGAATCAGAACTAACTTTAAAATAATTTATTTTACGTTTTAAAAAGCGTCAAAGCCTACATAGTGTGAGGGAAAGAAAGAGACAGCTAGAGATATCTCATATACAATATCTTATCCTTCTGTGAGTGAAGAGCGAAAGAAAGATTTGTAGTCGAAAACGAAGAACTATGTATGTATGAACTCGGCTCTCGACAAGTATAACGTTCCTTAACAAGCTTCGCTAACTAAAAGTCCTTTCAACACCTCACATTACTTTATGGAGCTGATGGTTCAAAAGGTCGTCTATCTTCGCGTTCAAATTTTAGGCCTATTTATGACGAGGGATGCCAAAGCAAGAAAAAACGTTAACTTCGGTTGCACCGTAGCTAAAATACCCTTCACAAGTGCATTTCTGTTAGTAACTATGAGTTCAGTTTGTATGGAAGCTATACGCTATAGTAATCCGATCTGAACAAATTTTCCGTTTTCCATACAAGCCCTTGATTACGATCATTCGGTTTGTATGACAGCTATATGCTATAGCAAGCCGATCTGAACAATTTCTTCGGAGATTACATTGTTGCCTTAGAAAATAAGCCATAGCAAAGTTGGTGAAGATACATTGTCAAATGTGAAAGTTTTCCATACAAGCACTTGATTCCGATCGTTCAGTTTATATGGCAGCTATATGTTATAGTAGTCCGATAACGGCAGTTCCGACAAATGAGCAGCTTCTTGAAGAGAAAATGACGTTTGCAAAATTTCAAAACGATATCTTATACACTGAGGGACTAGTTCGTATATATACAGACAGACGGATAGAAGGACAAAGAGACAGACGGACGGACATGGCTTAATCGACTCAACTCAACATACTCATCATCATTTATATATATACTTTATAGGGTCTCCGACGCTTTCTTCTGGATGATACAAACTTCGTGGCAAACTTACCCTGATCAGGGTATAAACACTAGACGTGAATAGGTAACCGCTGGATCGGGTTTGGGGCTTGACATCTCGGAAACCAACATGACTTTGATACAATCCTTTATAGAGTGTGATTTTAGTTATGTCTAGATTAAAAATATGCAAAAAAAATTTTCAAATCGCGAAGTTAGACGACTTCCTTAACTAGCCGAGGTTCATTTTTGCTTCAAATCTTTTAGATTTCGTAATACTATGTCAACAACTACTTACAATAACAATTTCTTTCAAGGTTTTAATAATAACTTTCAAAAATGGAAAAGTTCGTATTATATATTTTATCACTAAGTAAAATTGTAATTTACTTTCCATTCCTATAATATTCCTAATACATCGTATAGGTAGCGTGGAATACGAATATATTTCTTTGGACGTCTGATGTCAAAAAGGCATTGGCTCGCCTCCAGACAGGATGGAGTTTTAGAAAAGAGCTCAAGGCAAATATCGCTCGGAATGTTCGAAATTGAATGAAAATGCGCAAAGAGAGCTCATTTTGCAGTTAAGTTAGCAATGACTGCTTTAGAAGTGGGACCTTTAGGTCACTGACATCCATTGACATACATACATACATGTGTGTACATAATACGGGTACTTTACATCCCAAGTCGATTTTTATGCAACTCTCTCTGAAGTTTTAGTTTTTGTCCTAAAAACGGGTTTCAATGAAAATATGGGAACATAACTGGTGATCCACTTAGATGTACTTTTTTGTGAGAACTAGAGACTATTTAATGCCTGAAATTCAAGCTCGTGATCTCGGCGACATTTGGTTTCAACAAGATGGCGCCACTTCCCACACATCGCAACAATCAATGGATTTATTGAGAGAACACTTCGGTGAGCAGATAATTTCACGTTTTGTGCCGGTCGATTGGCCATCTAGATCATGTGATATCACCCATAGACACATAATTTGTGACATGAAAATTCTTAGGTGTTGCTTATGCAGTTTGATATCTTGAAGTCAAATCTGAAAACAGAATTTTTCTGTCACCCACAGATACAGCTTGGTTAAAGGGTTCAAATCGTAAAATGCCCTTTGCAGTGCCAATGGTTTGGAGAGAGTATTGTGAGAGTATTGGACCGAAGTCTAAACATACGGTTAAGTACTGTAATTTACCATCAGCTTTAAGACCTGTCAAACACAGTGAACAACTTCCTACTCCAAGAACACCAGAATCTTGGTGTCTCGACTAGCTCTCCAAATAATGTTACAGAAACCGCAAAGGAAATGACAACCGATCCTTTATTTGATTTACCAGAATGTTCGTGCCGCATCTAATTTCACAGGGGGAACTTAATGACTTAGTTCGAGATCTAAGCCTTTCAAATCGTAGTCCGAACTTTTAACATTCAGACTAAAAGGTTGGAACCTTCTCCAAAGTGATGTAAATATTACTTTTTACAGAAAAAGGCAGAAAGACCACGCAAATTGCTTTCTTCAAGAAGGGGATAAGTAAACTGTTCAGAAGTTCACCTTTGTTTAACGCACTAGGACGGAAACATGATCCACGTGATTGGCGATTCATTGATTCCTCTAAACTTAGTTTAAAGGCGGTATTGGTTTCTAACCGTAACAAATATCCATCTATGCCCTTAGCTCATGTGGTTAATACAAAGGAATCATAAGAGAATATGAGAGTTCTTTTACACATCCGTTATCATTAGTAAGATTGGGTAATATATGGACACCTAAAAGTAATAGCCATTTTTCTTGGAATGCAACTAGGATATTCGATATATTGTTGCTTCCTTTGCGAATGGGACAGCCGTGCACGTCATTACAGAGAAACTTTCATTATGTACAAAAGCAGTGGCCAGTATGGCAAGCACTTACTCCGGGACAAAAAATGTTACCAGTAAACCTGTAGTTGATCCCAAAAAGGTATTCCAACCACCTTTGCATATTAAATTGGGTCTAATGAAGAATTTTGTCAAGGCAATGGACAAAAATGGAAGAGTGTTCTTGTATCTGAAACAAAAATTTCCAAGAGTAAGTGAAGCAAAAATTATGGAGGGTATATTTGTGAGTCCGCAAATAAGAGAACCATTGAAAGATAAAACATTTGAGGCAATGCTCAATGAAACTGAAATACGAGCCTGGAGTGCCTTTAAAGGCGTTGTTAAAAAATGTGAAAGCTAACAATTACAAAGATCTTGTGACTGAACTACTTACTGGCTATGAAAAAATGGGTTGCAACATGCCCCTTAAAATTCACCATCTGGATTTTTTCCCTGAAAATTTAGGGACCGTAAGTGACGAATGATATCATCAAGACATTTCTGCTATAGAGAAGCGGTACCAAGGCAAGTGGAGTGCCAGTTTGCTTGCCCATTACTGCTGGACACTGTTAAGGGATACTCCAAAAACAAAATATCACCGAAAAACATCGACGGTAACATTTTAAGGTACTCTTTGGTTAATAAAATAATAAAACAATAATAAAGGGTGGGCCATATAAAATTTTAAATTTAAAAAGTCAGTAAAAAAACGGCTTGATATTTTTCAAAGGTCTAACATTTATTTAAAAGGTTGTTTTATGAAATTTATTTGTGGAAAACAATTTCGGACAAATGACCACCACGGCTGAGTTTACAGTAGCTTATCCGATCCACCCAATTTTGGAGTACTTTCTCGATGGTTTCAGGCCTTATGGCAGCTACAGCAGCTTGAATCTCGTACTTTAGATCTTGAATTGTTTCTGGATGGTTGGCGTAACATTTATCTTTAGCAGCTCTCCACAGAAAATAGTGCAACGGAATTAAATCGCAGCTTCTGGGAGGCCAATTCACATCACCTCTTTTGCTGATTATGCGATTTTCGAAGATAGAGCGTAAAAGATTGAGTGTAGCGTTTGCTGTATGGCACGTAGCGCCGTCCTGCTGCAACCAAATGTTGTCCAAGTCTTTCTCTTCAATTTGCTTGAAGAAAAATTCGGATAACATTGCGCGATATCGCTCACCATTGATGGTTACTGCGGTTCCTTCTTCATTTTCGAAGAAAAATGGGCCGATGATTCCACCAGACCAAAATCCGCACCATACAGTGATTCGTGCTGGGTGCATTAGCTTCTCGACGATTACGTGCGGGTTTTCTGCGCCCCAAATGCGATAATTCTGCTTGTAACGTAACGTAACCATCGAGGTGGAAATGAGCCTCGTCCGAAAAGATGATTTTTCGGTAAAATTGAATGGGTTGAAGACTCACCACTTTGGAAAAAAGTTTTCAATATTTCCCAGTTGTCTTCTAGTGAATAGCGATCCATTTCGTAAATTTTAGACCTTTTACTGAATATCTCTTTCCGAATGGTATTTGGCGTTTCCAATGTCGAAATATATGTAGATAATTCAAATTTAAAACGTTAGATGGCCCACCCGTTATATCTATCGCTGTTTTTTTAACAAAAATGCTCATAGCAAAAAAACTATAGGTGATAGAAGAAATCTGTAGCTATTTTCGGCATTTGTGGAAATTTTTACATAATAAACACTTTGTTCTGTTCATGTCATAAAAAACAAGTGTATTTTTGTTTACCAGTGTTGTTAGTTAGTCAACGAAAGACTCTGCCTCTTGGACCATAGAGACCGAGTGCGCTTAAAGTCAAATTAATTTAATATTTACTGAACAACTTTAATAAACATGAGAATGCTTATTCTTCCAAAAAAAAATTAATATCTTGGCTTAACTACCACACACATGCTAGTAGGCTTTCTCCGTAAGTTCGATTACGCTTAGCATAACTTTAATTTTGGTTCATTTAAAAAGGTGAATTTACTCATTAAAAATTAATTTTAATTGGCCACCAAATAGAGATTTCTCCTTCCTTCAAGAGTTAAAGTTGAGTTTAATTTACACTTGACATTCGTTTGTTGAATTTCAAATAAAATTTCACAAGCAGGTAAAATTAAATTGACATTCGTTAATGTTTAATTAATAGCAATTACTTTTCATCAATTAGGCGCATATAGTCGCATATTTAAAAATGTAATATTTATTGCTTCCCAAGTTGACTCTACGTGCAGGCGTCTGTCTCTACAAATAAACGCATAATTATTGTGTAGACAGCACAGATATTCCATTACAATGACTAACAATGCGACATTCTCATTGATTTCACTGCAATTTATTTGAATTTTCATTTTTATTTTTCAATATCTTATTTAAATTGTCATCTGATTTTCTGCATTCGTTAATTTCTTCTTTCATGGCATTACAAGAAAACAATTACAACAAAGCGCACAGCAAAGCATTAAGCAAATACTTTTACAACGACACATTTGACATGCTTACAAACATTTTACTATATAATACTGGTGTGTATAAATTGCGGCTCAGAGCTATTAGTCTGATGTTTTCCTCTTCATTTCCCTTCGGTCAGCATTTACCTTTGTTTGTTTGCATTCGTGGAAGTGTAACTTGCGTTTTTTATTTTATTTTTATTTTATTTTAATTTTTAATATTATTCCGTTGCCTTTGTTCGGCTTTGCCACCATTTTCATTCTTCTGTTGTCCTTAATTACGATTAACTTAACATTACAAATACGAGTACTCTTAAATATATTTATATGTGGCTTCGTAGAATAATAATGGTTATAAAAGTAAAGTAATGAATGGCTTTTTTGCTCTTACATTATCCTTTGATTTTGCCTACCCATGCACTTAGCGCTTCTACAGTAGCGTCCATAATTATTAGCGCAGACTGAAAAACAAAAAAATCATTTCTGTTCTATGATAATTCTCAAGTATTGGGTCGTTCACTAAGCAATTTCGTTTGATGACAACAGCTGGTCTTATTGCATCTTTCGCAGCCAACTGCACATTTAACCGCTTTACCGTTACATATCTTAATAGCCCCTATAGAAGTAAGGCTTGTTTATAAAAATATTTTTTAATTTTTTTGGAATAGTTTTTGTTTGGTGCACTTTCGTAGGTGAAAGGGTAAAAAAATGGTTCAAGCAAGGCGAAAATTGTGGGATGTGTCGGGAGAAGATGTGTTAACCGAACGCCAATGCCAAAATTGGTTTGCAAAATTTCCTTTCGGCAATTTCGATCTTGAGTATGCACCAGGTTCTGGAAGGCATCTTGGAGATTTGGATAAAATAGAGTCGTTTGACTTTGTTCGGCTTACTCCACACTGAATAATCAAGCGAAGAAAATGGGTCTGGTAGTGGACGAGGGCTAGACGAAATATCTCCTGTCATCAAACAAACAATCGTCGCACTAGCGTCTTGGCTCCCACGTCACTGTTGACAGTCATAACTTCGAAGTCGTAGAAAATTTCGTTTATCTTGGAACCAGAATTAGCACCAACAACAACGTCAACCTCGAAATCCAACGCAGAATAACTCTTGTCAACAGGTGCTACTTCGGACTGAGTAGGCAATTGAGTAGTACAGTCCTCTCTCGACGAATAAAGACCAAATTCTATAAGTCACTCATAATCCCCGTCCTGCCATATGGTGTAGAGGCATGGACGATGTCAACATCTGTTGAGTCAGCGTTACCAGTTTAGAGTTTAGAGAGAAAGATTCTGCGGAGGAAGAAAACACTCCATCCCTGAGAGTATTCGACGCAGTGTCCGCCGAGGGAAGCAGAGGAAGAGGAAGACCTCCAATTCGTTGGAAAGACGAGGTGGGGAAGCACCTAGCTACACTTGTAATCTCCAAACAGCGAAAAGGAAGAACGACTGGCGACAGGGATATGCTACCACACCTTCCAAGTTTGGAGAATATACTTGGGATCTTGGGTCTATGACTTTTTGTGGTCTCTGCAAATTTTTTTTACATGTGAGTACTTTTATTCAACTCATATCAGCACGTCAAAAACCATATAGACCAGTTTTTGTTGCTATTATGAGCATGAAATCAATCTTCTACCCCAAAGATGACAAAAGGTATTGGAACAAAATGAAGAATATAAAATTTCATAAAATGTTTCACAAAATAAAAAAAGTCGTGGTTAAATTGAATCAGAAAAAAAACGAATTTACTTAGTGAACTTGCTTCTGGTTTACTCTCAGCAATCTTTTTCAATCGCCCTAAAGTTTTATGGACGCTTCCGTTTATGCTACTAAAATATGACTATAATTAAAGCCGATACAAATACTACTTCTTTCTTGACTTTTGTATGTATAAGGTTACAAAGTCAGCTCATACAAGTAGAAACTAAACAATACATCTTTCAACAAGCGAAAGTTTGTCTATGTTTCTGCATACTAAGAGTCTGTGATGAGGTCTCAGGTGTAACTCAAACTGAAGTTAAAAGTCATAAAATCTTATTGTAAGCTGCTATAAATTCAAAAACATTTCACCTAGTAATCGGTCAAGTTGCCAAACACGCACTGCTCCAAATGACAGTAGAATGGTTTGGAAGAAGTAAGGTAATCTCTTTCCAACTCATGAAGGACCTAAGTGGCGCAATACCACGGGCTCTTCTCCCAAGGGATAGCATTACCAAAAAGGTTAAATTCTGTAGGAAGTTTGAAGTTACCATCAGCAAAAGACTGAACAGAAAGATTCCGCTTTCGAGCTACTGCTTAGGGACAGTGTCAATCTTGCTCAGCAAGGATGAAGCAGTTGGTAGGGAGAAGTATTGGCAACAACTCCTAGGCATGCGTCATGGCAAGTTATTAATGAGTCGTTGCAACCTTATGAAGTTTAAATTTGTAATTAAAATCCCAAGGGAAAAACTCAGGCTACTTGTCGCCTTCTACACTGGCCATTGTAAGCTCAAGAAGCACTTATATAAATTTTAGTACGTTGTTTCTAAAAGTAGACTATCAAAATATACAAAAAATAAAAAGAAAACAAATAATTTTGCTTACTTATCCCTATTTAATTGCACACCACTGTACGCATTTGTATATCAGCATATTGCTGCTCATTAACAATGATACCCCGTACACCGTTACATCGTTACACAGGTAGAAATTTTCCTTTTGGCGTAATTATCTTTTATCATTTTCAGTTGGCGGATGCGTCGAATGCCCAAAACGCAAAACGATTTCAAACAATGATCACACAACGAACGTTTTTCTACTAAGTATGTACATGAAAAAAGTTTTATTTTCGATATGATTGTAAGTAGAATGTATGTACTTATGTGCATTTATGCGTATATATGTATTTATAAGCAAACAATAATCAGTATGCATTATGTATTTTCAAATTAGACTAAGTACTCATGACTCTTATTATTCAAAGCAATAATTTTAGTAGTAAATTTTATGCCGTTAACGATAAATTAGTTGCATTACACATTAATAATAGTAGAAACTACAAATTCGTTCATTTTCGATAGCAGGTACTTCATTTCGTACATTACAAGCATGTATTCCTATTTGACTATTACAAACCTACATGGTCCTTAACATTAAATCAGTTGTTCTTAAGTCATACATCATTACAAGGTCGAACGAGTTGGACCCAATGGCTACTATGTACTGTCAGAAACATCACAATGGCCGAGCAAAAATCTAAAAAAAATCTTGGAATTTTTTTATTTTTATTATGGATGGTAATGGGAAATCTTTTAGTCTATTTCTAACGTCAGTTGATCGGACACTGGTTAAAATTTTTCAGGCAATGAGGCGCACACTACATTCTTACGAACATATTATCAAAAGCTTTACAATAAAAGCGTCAATAATAGTATAATATAATAATAAGATATATGTCTTTTATTTTAGAAACTGTGTGAAGGGGAAAGATATTCCTCAAACTACTCAGATTAACACCTTATTCTTATATATCCTGACTAAATTCTAGCCTGTAAAACTCCTTGTGTCTCAGTGCTCACCTAGCCTCAATATTTTGGGAAAAAAATTGCGACAGTCAATTGTCACATCCATAGACAGGGACAGGTGGTAATCGCTTGGATATTGCAACCAAGCACCCAAAGCTTTTGGCGAGTCAGAATCGATATGTGCAGCCTGGATTTTGACTGATGAAAACCGATTCAACACAAGCCAAACACACACTGCTCCAAATGACACCAGAAGAGTTTGGCAGATCCGCGAGTGAAGGAATAAAGTGGTGTAATATCAATAGTTCTTCTCTCAAGGACATCATTACCAAAAGGATAAACTTCACCAAGAAGTTCAAGGTCACCCTTAGCAGCAATGCTGAATGGATTGATTCCACTCGAGCTACTGCATATGGGCATTGAACGCACCAAATTCTCCATACTTATGGGAAGTTTTCCGAGCATTATTCGAGCAGAAGTCTTTGCCATAAGTCGGTGAGTAGAGATAAACCAACAACACAGCTATCGCAACCAAAGTATAACCAGTCGTAGCGGCAGTCAAGCGGCACTAAAAGCAGTCTCTGCCTATAAGATCAAATCGCTACTAGTGCAGGAGTGTAAAGAACGACTGAATAATCTAGCGGAACGTAACCAAGTGCACCTCATCTTGGTGCCGGTCACAAAGGTATAGCCAGGAATGAACTGGCTGAAGAGCTCGGCCTCTCCGACTAACATGGTAGAACGCGAGGAAGGCTTCTTCGCGGTGGGTCCTCATACCATACACGATCTATTTATCTTATCTTATCTTAGTCTCCACCACGGTAGTCTTATCTTATCTTAATCAATTGTCCACTGCTGGACGATTTAGCAAACCCTTCCTGAAAACATATCCTGGCTTGGCAATGATTCCAAGGGATCGATTTCTTGCGATTCGGTTCAATTGGAATTTGGTTCATTCGGTTTTTTTCATTAACTCTTCTCATATACACCGAGCTTCTTTTTATATCCAGCCTTATTTAAATGGTACTAAACGGTTTTTGTACAATGTTTAGCTCTTGGGCAATCAAAACAGTGCTTACATGGCGGTCGGACTTGATTTTCATTATTTTATCGATATTCTCGACGACTGGTCTTCCAGAGCGTAGTGTATCTTTGACATCGGACTTACTATATCAGGTCCATATTCACATTTCAGATGCTTAGCTCGCCTATTTCGAAGATAAACTGTACAATGTGTCGCATTTTCTCTTTGCTGTCTTCCATTTTTGTCGGGTGCTCAAAAATGCAAAGCCAATAATGAAAAAGTTGTCTGAGAAGTTTTACGAAATTTTATCTTTCTAACGTCATATATTAACTCTATCACACTTATACAACGCGTAATATCGATTACTAAGGTTATCTAAATAATATTGGATTTATTTTTACTAGACTTTATACTTATATCCTCCAATGATGGTAGGGTTTGTGGTTATTTTGTACAGCAAGGGCATGTAGTTAGCGCAGCTTAGCTTTCGAGCTTATATTTAGACAGATCTTATCTGAAAACCTGAAACCTTCTATGAAAAGGTGCTATCAATTGAGATACCTATGAGAATACATCTTTCACCAACAGTTTCTTAAATGATTTATTAATATCATGTAGAAGCTTAGGTTAAGTTAGGTTAATCTGGTAGACCAGTTTTGGTCCTTTGTGATACCAGATGGAGTTGAGTTACTAGATCTATGAGAAGTAATCATCTTTAAGAATGCCTTCAACTGAATAGAATGTCATCTGACTCTGTGGCCTCACTAACGATACATCCTCTAGTGTATCATACCGTGGGATCCTAGATGATTGAAATGTAGTCTTGCCAATACGGGACAAGTGCACAAGAGATGCTCTATTGTTTCCCTAATATCTTGCTCTAGACATTTCCTGCAGTCTTCTAGATCTGTTAGCCCATTCTGTGAGCGTGTATCGCCATCTGATCGGTTAGTACTTCGATCATCTTCCTACAGTCTTTTCCATTGAGTGGATGAGTCAACCCTATTTATTTTAACTTTGTATCTTGTTGCCATCTTTTTTGGAACATAGATTATGAAAATGATTATATTGCCTAGCCATATCAAAATGCTCACAAAATAAATGTTCTAGTATGCAATATGGTATTCTATATCTAAGCATTTTCATGCTTAAATTAATATTGAACTTAATGAATAATAATAAGCATTGATCATCACACCAAACCAAGATGCCAAACTCATTTATGATGATTTTTTATGACGTCTACTAATCTAATAGTCTCATCTTTGCTAATAACAACGAGTGCTTCATCGTTCATTATGGTAGGTATGAATTAGCTTTAATAGCGCTACGATTTCCCTAATTTAGCCTGAAAATCTCTTAAAAATACGTTCCTTATATCCAAATAAATTCCATGAATGATTTAACTGAGATTTTCTAATTTATCCATAGAATTTACTAAAATAACCAACAGATTATTGTACAACATACATTTAGTATATGCTCAGGTGGTTCTGTGATTCTTTAGCCTAACATAAACCGTGGTTACAGGATACCATATCAGTGTATCTTACTTATTTTTAAACTAGTTTATTATTTGAGGTTAAGAATGCATACGTAAACTACGCTTTCATAAATCACATATCACCTACACACCTTCCAACATACATATAGCTACATACGAGTATTCATGTACTTAGTAAACTAACGGAGTTTTTTTATGCGTATAACAGTATTATTCTGCGACTACAACAACTGTCCTATTTACATTTAAAAACATGTGCCACCTTCTATTAAAAACGGCTTTGCTCTATGCCGTCACTAAAATTTCCCGGTATTGAAAAGTCATAATCCTCATCGTTCTCCTCTGTCACTTCCTGCAGAGCCTGCAAATTATTTTGCTTTTTCGTATTTTCACTGCTGCGATTTCGCACGTCCACATCGCTGATAACGCGTAAACGGCGCGTCGACGAACGTGTCAGATATGAGGAGCGCGTCGTTGAGCTGCGCCGCAAGTGGCCGCGACCCAGCCATAGACGTCGGAATTCCATGCGAAACCGCGGATGTGTCGCCGCATAGAAGTATGGATCAATGCAGGCGGCAGTCTTGCAGAAGAGTGCCGGTATCATGGAACCCAGTGGGGTTAGATATTTTTGCTTGCCAAAAACGCCCATCATCGCAACGATGGAGTACGGTGTCCAGGCTAGAAACCACAAACCGATTATGCCCACCACTATGAGCGCCAATTTTTGTTCAGTCTTATTTTTGTCTTTGCTAGATTGTATACGATTAGCGGCGAACACCACTTTCAGTATGTAGAAGTAGGAGAAACAAATGATGCCGAAGGGCACACACCAAGCGGCTACAAAGAATGAGAACATAAATATGCGCGGTCCCACACCTTTGTCCAGATAATCGAAACTACAAGTGGTGAGGAAACCTTCCGGCACATACACAGATAGACCAATATCTAGCGCTGGCACAATGGAGAAGGCAAAACTGTAAATCCAAATTAATGTGATTATATAAGCGGAACGCACTTTGGCTGTCTTGCGCAGCGGGTCGAGCGGATGTACGACTACATTGTACCGATCGAGTGCTATGGCAGTTAGAGTCCCTATTGATGCGGTGCCACTGAGACCGCCAACGAAGCCGTAAATGCGACAACCTGTCAAGAGTGAGAGAGAGAAAATGACAGAATGATTTGCATTAACATCACAATTATAATTATGTTTTCGGTTAATACATATATCAAATCTGTCTAATTATATGCATATTATATACATATAATGTATATCTGTTATATAACTAAAAATATCTAATATACTCCATACTTACCAATATCACCAAGCGCTGGACCCTGCTTGAAATTATTAAAGATCGCAATGGGACATTTCATTAACATGAGCAGATCACTTACAGCCAAATTGATGACCAATGTGTTGGCCGGTGTGCGCAATGATTTGCAACTAAAAAAAATATGAAAGTTGTTAAAAAATGTTATACTAATTCGTATGTAATCGTTTAAAACATAAATATCATAAACATAAGCTTTATGCTAAAGTTTTTAATGGCAAGAGTGGGAAACTCCTCAAGCAGCCCGACATCCTTTTATTTCCCTAATCTTTTAACATATTAGCTAGATATTAAGGGAACTATTTATAATGAGTTTCATATTGACAACTTTTTTGATTCGAAAATTTTGCAATCGTTGTAGTCATTTTGGCTTATTTCCAAACGCGGTTGGAGTGTGCTGGTTATGAAAATAACGGGTGGGCCATCTAACCTTTTAAATTTGAATTATCTATATTTTGACATTGGAAACGTTAAATACCATTCGGAAAGTGACAGATATTCAGTAAAAAGTCTAAAATTTGCGAAATGGGTCGCTATTCACTAGAAGAAAGCTGGAAAACAGTTCGCAGATTGGGCAGAAGATCGTTTGACCGAGGATGGTCAATTTGACCGAAAAATCATCTTTTCGGACAAGGCTCATTTCCACCTCGATGGTTACGTTACGTTACAAGCAGAATTGTCGCATTTGGAGCACAGAAAATCCGCACGTAATCGTTGAGAAGCCAATGCACCCAGCAAGAATCACTGTATGGTGCGGATTTTGATCTGGAGGAATCATGGGCCCATCTTTCTTTGAAAATGAAGAAGGAACCGCCGTAACCATCAATGGTGAGCGATATTGCGCAATGTTAACTGAATTTTTCTTCAAGCAAATGGAAGAGGAAGACTTGGACAACATTAGGTTCCAGCAGGACGGCGCTATGTGCCATACAGCAAACGCTACACTCAATCTTTTACGCCCTATCCTCGAAAATCGCATAATCAGCAAAAGAGGTGATGTGAATTGGCCTCCGAGAAGCTGCGATTTATCTCCGTTGGAGTATTTTCTGTGGAAAGCTGTTAAAGATAAATGTTACGCCAACCATCCAGAAACAATTCAAGATCTAAAGTACGAGATTCAAGCTGCTGTAGCTGCCATAAGGCCTGAAACCATCGAGAAAGTACTCCAAAATTGGGTGGGTCGGATAAGCTACTGAAAACTCAGCCGTGGTGATCATTTATCCGAATTGACCTTTGAAAAATATCAAGCCGTTTTTTTTATTGACTTTTTAAATTTAAAATTTTATATGTCCCACCCGTTATTAGAATTGAAATTTGGTTCAAATAATTCAGTGCATTTGAAAATTTGATACCGTGACCGGTCATATAATATATAATATACATACGTATATATTAAGTTTGCCCCGAAGGTTTTAGCGCTCAGAAAGAAGAAAGAAGATACTAGAAACTATATTTTACTAAAAGTACAATGTTATTGGTGTAAGTAGATGATATTGACAAGCGCAGTCTCTTTTATCCCGGAAAATGAGACGAATGAGAATGGTCTTGTAGTGATTGAGGGCAAGACAAAGAACCTGGAGGCCACACTCCAAGATTGTTCGCATCTGGGAAATTATTTCACTGTTGGCAGTTATTTTAAAAGTTGAAGACTTATTATATTATATTATATTATATGTTATCAAGAGCAGAATAACTCTTAGCAACTGGTGCTACTGTGGGCTCGGTATGCAATTTAAAAGCAAATCCCTCTTTCGATGAACAAAAATTATGCTCTGTAAGTTTCACATTATTCCTGTCCTATTATACAGCGCGAAAACATGGACGTTGACGAATTGAGATGAGAAAGCACTTGGAGCATTCGAGAGAAGAAATATTTGCAAGAGCTTTGAAACCGTCTCCGTGTACTTATATCGAAGAAGATTGAACCACGAACCCTATGAACTCTACGGCGGCATGGATAGGTATATTTAAGAGCATACAAATCCAATTAATGGGTTTCGTTCGCAAATGATGCTCCAGCGAAAAGCTCTTTCGATTCGAGACCCATAGATGGACAACGTAATCAGGGCGCCTACACATCAAATGGGCCAAGTGCGACAACGATGGGATGCAGCTACAACGGGGAGATGGACCCACAGGCTAATAAAAAGTGTACAAGCAGGGTTAGATAGAAAACATGGAGAAACAGATTTCTACATGACGCAGTTTTTGACGGGGCACGGTGTGTTAGAGAGTATCTCTACAAATATGGCCATGACGATGGGACGAATTGTTCTGCGACAACAGCGGATGAGAAGGAGAGAACCGATCTATAGAAATTGACAACGGAACGAGTGACACTGGATAATTTAGTGCGGTTTAGGACTGAATCGAGAGCGTGAGAGCGTGGTGTACTATAGTTCTAAAAGATCTAAGAAGAAAAGTGTGGCAACGCAGCGAAATGAGAAGAATAAGGGAGGAGTAGACCAGAATGGCGTGACTGGCGAGCCGAATGGTTACGCTTGGCTTGGCAATGTCGATGAAATTAAGGCTTTAGTATGTATTGTCTTAGTCACTGTTGCAGCGACCAGTATGAATCGTGCATACCGTCCGGAAAAATGATGGTATCTTTCGAAGATTCCCCCTTCAAACTCAAAAAAAGTGCATAGCGATATGACTGCACATGGGATGTGCGACTCAAAGGATAAAGGCAACTGGCAAAGTTTTGTGTTCTCGGCCCAGATATCTCTGTACTTGATTAAGAAAATTAAAAAAATATATTTTGTCTTTATTCATAATATAGAATATGAACTATTTTTAGTTCTCAAATGCGAGTATATATGTAGTATCAATGTTTTATAACAATATTTGGCATCGACTGACCTACTCCGTTTAAGCGTCACTAGAAACCTGTGATGGGTTCACACGCTAAAATACTATAAGAGAAAATATAGAGGTTTTGGATAATTTATAACATACATATATGGTACTAACTCTTAGTTGCTAAATAAGTATTATACTTGTACTTTCAGAGGTAACGAGGTATTACAAAAATATTATTTATTTTAACTCAGAGTCTACATTCGGGCTCTACTTGGAAATTTAAGAAATTCTACACACCGCAATGCGCCACCTTCTACAAAGTAATCCTCCTATCAGAAGATGCTATAAATTTTACAATTGACCTCTAATGCCAGTTCTGTTTTGACATTTGTGTAGTAAACACATGCGAAATACACGTACAAGGTCTGTCGCAAAAGAAACAGGACTGTTAAAAAAAAACAACAAAAAATTAATATTTTTCAAAAGTTATATTTTTTTATTCAAAGTAGTTTCCTTGTGCTTTGATACAGCGTTTAGCCCGGTCAATTAGCATTTCAAATGAGTGTTTAAGGTAATTTTTCAGAATGCTCTTGAGAGTATCGGTCGTCGCCTTTTGGATAGCTGAAATGTCCTAAAACCAGTGTCCTTTCATGGGCAAATGAAGTTTTCTAAATAGGTAAAAATCACAGGCTGCCAGATCAGGTGAGTAGGGTGAGTGATTAATGGTTAATATGGAGTTTTTTGTCAAAAAATCAGTGACAAGCGTCGACCGATGACACGGCACATTATCGTGTAACAGGTGCCAGGACCCTGTCTCACGGTACTGTGGTCGAGCACGACGAATGCGTGACAAAAGACGCTTCATAACACCAAGGTAAAACACAGCATTAATCGTTTGGCCAGGTGGGACGAACTCTCGGTGTACAATACCCTCGGAATCGTAAAAACAAATCAGCATTGTCTTTATTTTGGACTTTTGAAGACGACCGACCTCTGATCGTCACAGAGGTCCTCACGACCTTCTTGACCTTCTTGGAATCGCTTAAACCACTCATGCACATTACTACGGGATAGGCACTGATCACCATAAACTTTTTTCATCATTTGAAATGTTTCAGTAACCGTTTGCCCAAGTTTAAAACAAAATTTAATATTAGCTCTTTGTTCAAAATGCATTTTACGACCGGTGACCAAAAGCTGCTGTCACTTTTTGGTCGATAACATCGATTGTAGTTATCCAATTGTCTTAAAATTTACGAAATGTCAACAAGATATCAAACTTTTTATTTCATATACCCACTAATAGGTGGCGCCACCAGAAACAGTTGTATTTAAAAAGTTCCGTTTCTTTTGTGACAGACCTTGTAAATAAACAATGGTACGCTACACTGCTCCAGAATGCGGGTTATTGGTGACTATTTATTTGATTTTGATTAATTTTTTTATATGTGGATAATGCAGAGTTTCTACCCAATAGCCAATAAATGTTTCTGAATTTTATTTCTAATTCTTCTTTTCTCTTTTTGACATGTGCACTCCATCTAAGTTTTGTGTCCAGGGTCATGCCTAGGTATTTCGCAGTATTATGATGTGGTATTTGCACACCGTTTAAGTACAGAGGCATATATCTAGCATTGTTGTATGTGAAATCAATGTGTATTGATTTAGTCTCGTTTAATTTTATTCGCCATTTAGCTGTCCATTCAAATCGCAGTATCATCTACAAATGTTGCTGTAATACAATTGTCGTCATGTGGTAGATCGCACGTAAAGAGTAGGTAAAGGATAGGTCCTAACACACTACCCTGAAGAACACCAGCCTTTATTTCCTTTAAACCAGAGTACATATCTGCATGATTAATTCGAAAAAAAACGGTCCGAAAGGTATGATTTTAAAATATTGTAATATTTTTTTGGGTAAAAGCATTTTAATTTTGTTTAGAAGCCCGCCATGGCAAACTTTATCAAAAGCTTTAGACACGTCGAGGAAAACGGCGGAGCAAAATTTTTTTTTCAAAGGCATTTTCTATGACTCAAGTTAGCCAATGTATTGTACTTGGTCAATAGTGGAGTGATTTTTTCGAAAGCCAAACTGATGCGCCGATATCAGCTTTCTCTCTTCAATTATGTTGTTAATACGCCCAGCAAGCAGTTTTTCCAAAAGTTTTGAGAGTATTGGCAGGAGAGATATGGGCCGATACGAAGTAATTTCTTGCGCTGGCTTACCAGGTTTATTGAACATAATCACCTCTGCAGTTTTCCAAAAATAGATACGTATTGATTATAGTAGCATTCATTATAGCAGTAATTTTACATATAACGTTGTGAGGAAGCTGTTTTAGTATTTCACTGGTAATAAGGTCAACCCAGGCGATTTTTAAGACTTCAGGTTTTTTTATTTCTGCACATACCTCATCGTTAGTTATTAGAGGAATTTCGGTATAATTCTCGTAAGTATGAGGTTCCATTTCTGCTGCATTGGATGTGTCATATGGTTTGAAAAGACCTTCAAAGTATGCCGAAAAAACATTTGCTTTCTCTAAATCGCTCTTGACCCATGTCTGGTCTGCTTTTCTGATTGGATGATGCTGAGTTACGGGTCGAGAAAAGCTGAGCCTGCCTTTATCTTATTGGTAAGTTTTTTTACACAATTTTTTAAGACAACTTTTGTCAGATGGAGATCTTGTTTGTTGCCACGAGATGCTGCCAGGCCACGAGATGCTGCAGACCCCGGAGTAGCCGTTCTGCAGAGAATACTGCAGTTGTTGCCGAGAATGTCATAGAAGCGCCTTCGACATCGACGAGACGACGTGCCACGCAAATGGGTATCCGTCGACGGTGTTTACACCGAATTTTGGTAGCCTGATTTGACCGCTCCAGACTTCTTTGTGTGGGGCCTTTTGAAGTCGCAGGTTTATGTCAACAAGCCTCCGACTCTTGCAGCTCTTAAAGACAATATCCGTCAAGAATGTGAGAACCTATCGCCGGAAGTTCTGCCCAAAGTGATGGAAAATGCCATAAAAAGGGCTCAAATGACAATCAACTGTTGCGGCGGTCATTTACATGATATCATATGCTCGACTTGATGTAAAAAAGTTTAAAAGAACAAATAAAAATAATCCACAAGTAGATTCAAAGTTTTTAATTTCTTTAAAAAATTACAGCTAAAAAACATCGGAAGATTATTTTTGCGCCACCTTGAATTTATCCTTCGCTCATTCATATGCTCCCTGCAAGTCAAAGCTGAGTAAGAGTAAATAGCTGAAACCACATGTGAGATATTACTTTTACATACCGTACATGTGTATATACCATTGATATTCATATTAAAGGGAAATATGCAGCTAATAACATGGAAACAGTTATAGTCAGTTATATAGTCTATTTTGTGGGTAATGTCAACCAATGCAAAGTGAAATGTTAAGGCTTGATGTGCAAGTTTGTATTTGAAGTAATTTAGATAGAACAAAATCTTAGAATTCTCAGAATACGACATCAGTGACATGTAATAGGTCACTGTCAGGTTTAATATGAATATGGTAATATGTTTGAAAGAATTTCTTGGCATGAATTTCATTGAATGAGTCAATAATTATTAACTAGATTATCGGACAGTCATTAAGAAATGGAAATTGTCAACCGTTTGCATTCTAGAAAAAACGTTTTGCTAAATTTTTCAAACCAAATTTTTGGTGTATCATCTGATCAGCAGGCTGAAGAGAAAAACCCCAACCGAACAATACATGCCAACGCTTACTTACTAAGGTTAAGTCAGGTTAGTCCGAGTCAATTTTGAGCAAATGGTAAGGGTTGTTGCCCAATTAAGGGGGTATTCCGGTATAGGATTTTGAAAAAATCGATTTTTTTACATATTTTGAAAGTTTAGACTTTCATAAATATGACCTTGGAAGGATTTTTCAAAATTCGACTTATTTTCGGAGATACAGCCGATTTTGTGACGTGGCGTCCGTGTTCACTAGAATTGTATTCAAAACTTTAAACTCGTTTTTCTCGAAACTACTTTTTTTGAGGTGGTTGACATGATATCTCAAGTTCTACTGAACCGATTCCTTTGAAATTTGGTATATATCTTCTTTATACAATGCTCTATCGTGTCTGCCTTGTGGTTCCAAAAATTTTGATTTGAAGTATTTTTAAAAAACTCGAAAAGGTCGAAAAAACCGTGTCAAAAAAAAATTTTTTTTCCAAGTCGACGCCATTTTGTTATTTTTTTTTTTAAATGATGAACCCGATAACGGCATCCTTACTAATGAAGAATCTTCTTGTTTTTTGTGTTTAACGTTAACTAGGACGCACCGTTTTTTTGAAGCCCACACTCCACCGGCCCGTTTCTCGACGAATTTTGGTTTTTTTATACTCTCGCAACAAAGTTGCTAAGGAGAGTATTATAGTTTTATTCACATAACGGTTGTTTGTAAGTCCTAAAACTAAAAGAGTCAGATATAGGGTTATATATACCAAAGTGATCAGGGTGACGAGTAGAGTCGAAATCCGGATGTCTGTCTGTCCGTCCGTCTGTCCGTCCGTCCGTCCGTCCGTGCAAGCTGTAACTTGAGTAAAAATTAATATATCATGATGAAACTTGGTACACGTATTCCTTGGCTCCATAAGAAGGTTAAGTTCGAAGATGGGCAAAATCGGCCCACTGCCACGCCCACAAAATGGCGGAAACCGAAAACCTATAAAGTGTCATAACTAAGCCATAAATAAAGATATTAAAGTGAAATTTGGCACAAGGGATCGCATTAGGGAGGGGCATATTTGGACGTAATTTTTTTGGAAAAGTGGGCGTGGCCCCGCCCCCTACTAAGTGTTTTCCATATATCTCGGAAACTACTATAGCTATGCCAAGCAAACTCTATAGAGTCGTTTTCTTCAGGCATTTCCATATACAGTTCAAAAATGAAAGAAATCGGATAATAACCACGCCCACCTCCCATACAAAGGTTATGTTGAAAATCACTAAAAGTGCCTTAACCGACTAACAAAAAACGTCAGAAACACTAAATTTTACGGAAGAAATGGCAGAAGGAGGCTGCACCCTGGCTTTTTTTAAAATTGAAAATGGTCGTGGCGTCGCCCACTTATGGACCAAACACCATATCTTAGGAACTACTCCACGGAATTCAATGAAATTCGGTATATAATATTTTCTTTACACCCTGATGACATATACGAAATATGGGTGAAATCGGTTAATAACCACGCCTTTTTCCATTATAACGCTATTTTGAATTCCATCTGATGCCTTCTCTGTATAATATGTACATATATACATTAGGAACCAATGATGATAGCGGAATAAAACTTTACACAAATCCGTTATTTGAAAAATATGTAAATGACGGATAATGAAATCTCGATTATCACTTAGTCATGCGAGAGTATAAAATGTTCGGTGACACCCGAACTTATCCCTTCCTTTCTTGTTTTCTTAAATTTTTTTTATATTATTAAAATGTCAATATAGAACGTATAGAAAAATGGATAGTAAAAATGTTTTTCATTTTTGTTTATCTTAGTTTAAAAAATGCCTAAAATTCATGCGTCTAGACCAGAATACCCCCTTAAGGTTACTTAATAAGGAACAAATTTCTTTAATGAGGATCTTTAAGTTGACTTTAATCAGTCAGTTTGATATGCTTTAGTGGTCCGAGTTGAATTATTTGTTCGGTGATTGTAGCAATCTACCATATGTTAAATTTCATGCAGATATTTTGTAAAATAACAGAATTTCTGTAAAAAGCCGTATTTTAATTGGTCAGTTTGTATGGTCACATGTTTTAGTGGACCGATATTAACGATTCCTGCTAATGAGTATCATCTTGAGAGGAAAAGGCCTACACAAAATTTCCTATCAATGTCCAAAGACTTAAGGACTCATGCGATTATATACAGATGGACAGATAGACCAACATGGTCAAATCGACTTGTCACGCTAATCATTATATATGCCATATATGGTATACTTTACAGGGACCTCGAGGTTTCCTTATTGGTTCTACGAACTTTTTAGCAAACTAAATGTGACCTATTCATGGTATAAAAATCTTTTTGTTTCTTAATTTATTAATTTCAATATTAGCAGGTCATATTTGGCATCCCTTTTTATGTCAAAACATTTGTATATTGTGCAAACGACAGCAAATATGCCATTGTCAACCGTAACATTACCTACGTACATATGTATGTACATATGTGTATTGAATATTCAGCACTTTATCAAATCTGGTCCGTAAGCATTCAGTTTGGTAGATGCACATAACTGTCACAACTTCAAGTCGACGTTTCATAGTCATGCCTCATTAAATCCCTTACACACATAGTGGTGACATTTTATTCTCTCTGGCTATTAAGGTGTGACTAGCATGTATGGTATGCTTTCGAGAAGAACTGAACAGTGTTTGCAAGTCAACTTGCATAATTTGCCAGGAAAAGACTTTATTATTCAGCTGCCTGATTGCTTTGGAAGGAGATATCCAAATGCTACGCTCAGTCATCGCTCAGCTTATCGGCTTGAAAAGGCCAAGTTAAGATTTTACTACACAAATAACTGGCTTGTGGATTGCAAAGGTATCTTTCACAGAAAACTTAAATATGATTTAGAGAGAGAGTTAAGCTGAAGCCAACTTATCACTATTCGAACGTAAAGAATGTTCATATGTATTATGTATATAGTACAAGTATATAATTAGTCATGAAATGGATTAAAGATGAATGAAATTGAACTAGTCAGAAAAACATTACATTTTGTACTAATTACAAGACTATTTGTTAATAAGAATAACATAACGATAAGTTCACATCGCATTATCAGAGAACGTCTTTAGAATCAGGGAATCAGTAAACGTATCAGCCCAGGCCACAAGGGAGTTCAGGGAAATGAACCTACTGATGATACATATAACGAAGTTTACGGAAGGGCTGACAAGCCCAACAGGGCGAAATGGAATGCCTTAAGTACATACAGGATCACCAAGATCTCATTCCAATGCCACTTCGGAAAACTCGCTTGCTTCTTTCTTATACGACTTATACGGTCTCGAAGGAACTGAACCTCCATTTACCGTTATTAAAGACCAGTAGGTCTATGTATGGTGTGATAGTTGGCCAGTATAACCTAACCTTTATTAAAAAGATTTTATCATGTCAGGACATTCACCTGACATTTTTATGTTACACTGTGAAAATAGGCGAAATCGGATTACAGCCTAGCCAACTTCCCATATAACAAAAAATAACAATTATAACAATTTAAATTCCATCTGATTCTTTCCTTTCGAGTGCAAATCAAGAAGCAATTAATATTACGGAATAAAATTTGCAATATTGCCTTTAGAGTATGCTACCTTGTGGTAAAAAATTTCCCAAATTGTTTAAGCTCATAGGTATCAAATACTTGAACCCCGGTATCCATAGTTGACTTTTGACCGAAAATTGAAATTTACAAAAAACCCTATTCAAATAATGGTGACCCTGTGTATTAAAAATGAGTTGAATGAGGTCAAAACTTCCTGAGTCCACATATACTTATTCTAAAGATTTTGGAACATGACTTTATACCGCGAATATCGGCCAATATGCGAGTTATCTTAATAAAATTGAGAGAGCGTCATTTTCTTATAACGGTACAGGTTTGTGCTTAGAACGAATTAAATCGGGTGAAAACTCGCCACGGACCCCATACAACTAACAGGCATTATGTACCTAAAAGTATTTCCCTGGCTTTAATATTTTCAAGCTGCAAGAATATGAAAAGTTCGGTTGTACTCGGTTGTACTTGTTATTCAATAAAGTTTCCGGCGAGACGATACTCTAACACAGTGATCGTCCAACTTGTCGATTTTATAATAAGACACAGTAAAACTGATTAACTCGCCTTGGCATAAATTTTCTTTCGGCGTGCATTTAATTGAGGTTTGAAAGCAGAAAAAAGTCAACTCCTGGGAATACAGAGATCAATTTAAGCAATTTTTGCTCCCGCTTTCATAGGTGATAGGTGGTACCAGGCTCGTGTGGTTTCTAGATGGCACAGAGTTTTCGCATACACATTCATGAACAATATGTGTAATGTGAGTGTTATTTAATACCATCGAAGTATCACCGATAATCGATCAATCCTTTCCCTCCCCATTTACTTTCTTTTATGGTTTCTTCGAAACTCTATTCTTGGACGTTCAGTGGGAACAGCCTCTTCTTTCTGAATGTTTGTCACACGAAATTCTGTCTCTTGAAGGTCTAACTTAAGGTATGTATACAGTGAATCAAAAAAATGTTGGCACACTTTGATTTTCTAAAGAAAGATAGTTCAAAAGCAACAAAAATTAATCTCATTCAATTATTTTTGTACATAGTGTAACTGGTAGAAACAAAATAAAATTCAATCGAAAATATACCGTTACAATCACTCCCCACTTCCCCCAAATCTAGAAAAAAATTCAGAAACAGCGAAAAACACATCAAAAAAGTATTGGCACACATCATGTTTTTTGCATATTCCTCTTTAAGTTGACTTCCTTTGATCCCGTTTTTGGTGACTTCTGTTAGATTTTGCATATTAATGAATAATTAGAGCAATTGACTTTTAGTAATGTGTTTAGCCTTGACATACTATAGATTGAGCTAAATGGGTCGCGGAAAGGAGATAACCGTTGAAGTGCCGAAACTCATTTTGAATCTGTACCTGGAAAAAAAATCATTGCGCGAAATAGGACAAATTATCAATAGGTCATTTTCCAGTGTAAGGAATGTAATAAACCATTACATAAACAGCGGAAAAATAGAAAGCAATTACAGATCTGGGAGGCCAAAAACTTTTTCTGATCGGGAGGAACGATCCATTGTTGGCGTAGTGGCATTGTTTGGCAAAAATTTCGGCTGTAAAATTTAGTGAAAAAATGCAGAAACAATTGGGGAAAACATTTTGCTCACAGACAGTCCGAAATACCCTGCATAAGGCCGGTTATCATGTCCGTGTACCTCAACGAAAGCCTCTCATTTCAATGGCTAACAAAAAAAGAGGTTGGATTTCGCTAAAGCTCACCTACACCAACCTGAAACTTTTTGGATAAACATGATTTTTAGCGATGAATCCAAATTCAATTTATTTGGGTCAGATGGGTCTCAAAAAATATGGCGAAAGCCCAACATGGAGCTCCAAGAAAATAACATCTTAAAAACAATCAAGCATTGCGGCGGAAACGTAATGGTGTGGGGGTGTATAGCGCCAAGTGGAGTTGGGAATCTTGTTTTTATAGACGAAAAAATGGATACGCTTCTTTAATTAAGCCTTTTGAAGAACAATTTGCTTCCGAGCGTAACTAAATTGGGCTTAAATTGAGAGAAATGGCAGTTCCAGCAAGACAATGATCCCAAATACACTTCGCGTTTGGTTCAAGAGTGGTTAATTTATAACTGCAAGCAGCTGAAAACACCTCCACAATCCCCTGATCTCAATCCCATTGAGCATATTTGACATTTGCTTGAAAAAAATCTCGCAAGCACCAAATAACTTCGAAAGAATACCTTAAAAATGCTCTGAAGGACGAATGGGAAACTATTACCAGTCGGGAGACTTCCCATTTGGTCGCAAGTATGCAAAGACGTTTGCAAGCGATTATTAAAGCCAAGGGAGGTGCAACAAAATATTAAACAATTTCAATTTCTTTTTCTTCATCTTTTGTGCTGCCATTTTTATATTTTGTGCCAATACTTTTTTGATATGATATGACTCTTTTCCAATATTTATACTCTCGCAACAATGTTGCTAAGGAGAGTATTATAGTTTTGTTCACATAATGGTTGTTTGTAAGTCCTAAAACTAAAAGAGTCAGATATAGGGTTATATATACCAAAGTGATCAAGGTGACGAGTAGAGTCGAAATCCGGATGTCTGTCTGTCCGTCCGTCCGTCTGTCCGTCCGTCCGTGCAAGCTTTAACTTGAGTAAAAATTGAGATATCATGATGAAACTTGGTACACGTATTCCTTGGCTCCATAAGAAGGTTAAGTTCGAAGATGGGCAAAATCGGCCCACTGTCACGCCCACAAAATGGCGGAAACCGAAAACCTATAAAGTGTCATAACTAAGCCATAAATAAAGATATTAAAGTGAAGTTTGGCACAAAGGATCGCATTAGGGAGGGCCATATTTGGACGCAATTTTTTTGGAAAAGTGGGCGCTGCCCCGCCCCCTACTAAGTTTTTTGTACATATCTCGGAAACTACTATAGCTATGTCAACCAAACTCTACAGAGTCGTTTTCTTCAGGCATTTCCATATACAGTTCAAAAATGGAAGAAATCGGATAATATCCACGCCCACCTCCCATACAAAGGTTATGTTGAAAATCACTAAAAGTGCGTTACCCGACTAACAAACAACGTCAGAAACACTAAATTTTGCTGAAGAAATTGCAGAAGGAAGCTGCACCCAGGCTTTTTTTAAAAATTGAAAATGGGCGTGGCCTCGCCCACTTATGGACCAAAAACCTTATCTCAGGAACTACTAGATCGATTTCAATGAAATTCGGTATGTAATATTTTCTTAACACCCTGAGGACATGTACGAAATATGGGTGAAATCGGTTCACAACCACGCCTTCTTCCAATATAACGATATTTTGAATTCCATCTGATGCCTTCTCGGTATGACATATATACATTAGAACCAATGATGGTAGCGGAATAAAACTTTACAAAAATACGGTATTTGAAAAATATGTAAATGACGTATAATGAAATCTCGATTATCACTTTACCATGCGAGAGTATAAAATGTTCGGTGACACCCGAACTTAGCCCTTCCTTACTTGTTTCTTAATAATTTCCTGCTTGTATGAATTTTTTATTTTTAATTTTTGTATATGTATGTATATGTATTAAAAAAACATTATTTAAACAAATATGTTTGTGTCTTGTTTGTTCAGTTAATTAAAAGTTATACTGAAGCAAAGTGGAAAAACTGAGGTGTGCCAAAACTTTTTTGATTCACTGTATGTCTTAACTCATAAAAGTTGCTATATCTCAATATGGAAGTTTCTACTAAGTTTATTATTATTATTATTTTCCTTACTTAATTGTTTTCTCTTAGGATATAATATTATTTGTGGGAAATAACGCACTCGGTTTGAATAGATTAGTTGCAAACACGGTGGTACGCTGCAGGGTACTTTACGTATGTAAGTACATATGTACATATATACATGTGTGCACCTAGACTTACCGTACGAACATAAATATGACCAGTGAATTGCCAAGACAACCGATGCTTGATATGATGATATAGATTATGGCCATAATATAGTAGGTGCGTGTGCTTGGCGGTTCGAATTGCAACCAAAATGGGTTTATTCTCTCTATATATGAAACATCATAGTCGCCATGGTAACGTCTTAGCGCAGGATAAGCAGAGCTGCAATTGTGAAGAAAGTAACCAAATTAATGTTGTTATTGTAAGTAAGCTTTCGGTATGAAATTATATGTTTCGACTGAAAGATTCGTACTAGGGTGGTAACGCGTGGCACGAAAGTTGTTTTCTATGTCCGGGCTTTTTTAAAAGCACGAGTCACTGCTGCTGCCAAAAGGTCACAAATTAAAAAAAATAGAGACTTTTACATATCTGTTAGTATGTATAAATAACGCAAAGCTAACATTCTTTAGTTTCGGCTATGTGTCCTGGTTCGTCGAAGGCAAGACTTCAGAGATGATTCACATCAGTCTTGCAAAGGCTGGACAAGTGAAGAAAATTTAGTACTGATGACGATTACATTTTTTAATATTGAACGCATATTGAGATCAATTCCAAATAACTAGTGGTGACAGGTCTCATTTCGAACAATTTTGCCGCAGAACGTGATTTCGATAAATTTGAAGATCGATTAAAAAAGGAGTGAAAGGTTAAATCAAAACTCTATATTTTGTAGACCAATTTTTTTTGTTTTTGTGTGAGACAAATATAGCTCAATTAATCCCGGAGAATGTCAGCTAATTTTCGAATTGAAAAATCCCACTAGTGTAGACTTTAATTTTATGCTCTAGAAGAATATGTAATGTCAAAAATCTTATTTTAAACGATTCATATCAAAAGATATGATATTCTTAATGAAATCAGTTTTTTTACGCATTATTTATATAGGCAACTTTGAATGCTCACAGACGCCTTTCACAATTAAGCAAAATTTTTCTCTTCAATTTGTAAACCTATATTTGGTATACTAGCGTATTTTTCCATTTCTTTCGCTGAGCTGAATTTCTGCAGAAAATTTAAAATGCTACATAAAAGAACTCGCAATTCTGGAGAAACAAATACGCTGTGTTTTAGTGAACAATGTCACGTTTATTATACCCTGAACAGGGTATATTAAATTTGTCACGAAGTTTGTAACACCTAGAAGGAAGCATCGGAGACCCTATAAAGTATATATATATAAATGATCAGTATGTTGAGCTGAGTCAATTTGGCCATGTCTGTCCGTCCGTCCGTCTGTATATATACGAACTAGTCCCTCAGTTTTTAAGATATCTGAATGATCGCAATCAAAAGCTTGCATGGGAAACCTCCTCATTTGACGATATATCTTCACGATATTTGGTAAAGATTTTTTTCTAAGACAACAATGTAATATCCGAAGAAATTGTTCAGATCGGCTCCTTATAGCATATAGCTGTCATACAAACCGAACGATCGGAATCAAGGGCTTGTATGGAAAACTTTCGCATTTGACGTGAAATCTTCACGAAATTTGAAATGGATTACTGCTTAAGATAATAATATAATCTCCGAAAAAATTGTTCAGATCTGATTACAATAGCATATAGCTTCCATACAAACTGAACACATACATATGTAGTTACTAAAAGAAATGCTGCTGTGAAGGGTATATTAGCTTCGGTGCAGCCAAAGTTTACGTTTTTTCTTGTTTTACACACACTTCGGCGAATGGCTAGTGCTTAAAGATTAAAAAGTATCTATGTACAGGGTGAGTCATCATTAGTATATATTTTTAATGGACGAATAGGTTGGTTAGAAATTTTTTGGAAGGAGGTATACATATTTATTATTATTGTTACGAGTTTTCGGTAGAATTAAAATACAGCGGCTACGCTGACTAGGTCATGTTGTAAGGATGGACGAAAACAGTCCAGCTCAGAAAGTATTCGACGCAGTAACCGCCGGAGGAAGCAGAAAATGAGTAAGAACTCCACTCCGTTGGAAAGACCAGGTGGAGAAGAGTTTGGCTTCGCTTGGAATCTCCAATTGTTGCAAAGCAGCGAAAAGAAGAAACGACTGGTGCGCTGTTGTTAACTCGGCTATAATTGCGTAAGCGGTTTCTACGCCAGTAAAAAAGAAGAAGAAGAAGAAGAAATTGTAATGAAATAAAAATATTTCAAATATGATAGCAGGGAGTTTTAAAAGTTCTTCGGCCGTTATAAGAGTCGCTGCATCCTGTATTATGTATATCCCGCAGAAACCACAAAGATATTCTGCACGTTAATCTGCAAAACATCCATTTATATTTTTCTGTGGAAGCCTATCCGCATTCTTTTGATGCTTTGTGGTATATGGCAATATACTCAATTGAAGTCCTCCTACACTATATGATAACCTACTATATATACCTGTATGTGCACAGCGAAGCAGCAGTCGAATATACAGTACACTATATATGTACATATTTATGACGGATTAACTCGTACCGACAGCCGGTTTTGACGACGACATTTGCGATTGTCATAACTACGCATCAATACAGTTAGATGTTATTATATGCCTTGTGATTATATGAATAGTTGAGATGTTAACGAATATGTTGAAATATTAAGAGCCGAATAACAGTTAGTGAATTATGATTTTTAGATTGCAGTGGTGTTATGGTCTCTGGCTTTAAATTAGTTATATGTTGTAGATAATAGAAAAGAGAAGTTGAAGTCGATTTTACTAGTGTGAAATTCCGGTACAAGGTGCTCTCAGATTGTACTCGCAAAAATTCTGATCATTTTCATATATATGTATATATGCGCCATTATATATACATATGTACATATATAACTCTATATATAACTCTATTACTTGGGAGTGGCCAGCAACGATTCTTTTATATATGTTTGAATCAGCTCATGACTTCCGGTCTGAGACCAAGTATCCTTTGGGTAGCCAAAAGAATATCCATTTGAAGGCGAGCAAAAGTGAGAAGTCGAAACATCCCTCCCCAGGTTTATGCACTGGGTTCCGGCGAAACTTCAAAACAGCCTCGGTTGAGAGACCACCCATTCATTGAAAAGGTGCCGCTGACCAACGGGACAACGTCCTCGTAAGAGTAAAGGCTAATATCACCGCCCTCCAAGAAATACAATGGACGGGACAAGGAGTAAAACGAGTAGGTCTTTGTGGCATTCACTATAATGGCTATACAAAGCAGCGAAAATTCGGTGTGGGATTCGTGGTGGGAGAGAGACTGCGTCGCCGAGTATTGGCATTCAACCCGTAGAAGAACGGCTTGCCACAATCCGCAACATAGCGAAGTTCTTCAACATATCGCTGATTTTTGCCCAAGCCACGAAGGACCAAAGGGAAGATCGATGTGACCAAAGACGTCTTCTGTGAGCGCTTGGAGCGCACCTATTAAGCTGCGCGCAACTTTAACAACAGGTGTCTTTGGCATAACGATCGGTAAATTCAGCCTCCACGATGAAAAATACCCAATTGAGTTGAGGCTGTTCGATTTCACCAGGGCCCAAAATATGGTCATCTGCAGTACTAGATTCCACTATAAAAAAATTTATCATACTTGGCTTTCTCCAGATCGAAGATCCACCAACCAGATCGATCATGTTGTGATAAACGGAAGACATGTCTCCAGTGTTTTAGACGTGTGTACGCTCCGAGGTCCTAGACTTGACTCGGACCACAATCTTGTTGCAGCCAAGATACACACCAGCCTCTGTGCAGCAAAAAACGCACGTCAATAAACACAAAGAAGGTTCGACGTCGAGAAGATCCAACCACAACAGACAGCAGAATGATTTTCTGCTGGACTTGCGCCTCTGCTCTCTGAGATCAGCAAATCGGTAGTAGCAGCTGGTGGCATAAGGAGTATTGTGACGCATTGAAGAGAAAACAGACTTCCTACCTAGTAACGTTACAATCGACTACACTTGCGGGATGGAATAGTTACTGAGAGTTGAAGAGAGAAGTGAGACGCATTTGCATACAGAAAGAGAGAAAGGCCTAAATGCGCGAGTACGAAGAGCTTGACAAGCTAACCGGCGGGGTAATGGTTTCAAAACCGGAGCATACTCTTTTAGGACCCAAAATGGTGATCTAGTGGCTGACGTTCAGATCATAATGAAGTTATGGAGGGAGCACTTCTCCAGCCAGCTGAATGGAAGTGAAAACTTAACACCAATAAATGGTGAACCGAATTCCTCAATTGATGACGATGGAATAAATGTTCCATTACATGTCCATAAAGAAGTTCGAATAACAATTACCCGTCTGAATAACAACAAAGTGGCGGTGGGCGCATAACTGACAAGGTGCCTGCATCAGCTACTTTGGAAAATATGGTCGGATGAAAGCATGCTCGACGGTGATGAGTAGACGTTAGAGTTTTCGAGAGACAGGTTCTGCGGAAGGTTTATAGTCCTTTGCGTATTGGCAACGGCGAGTCGATGGAAGGATGAGATGTACGAGTTATAAGACAACATTAACCAAATGGACAAAACACTCCAGCTCTGAAAGTATTCGACGCAGTAGCCGCCAGAAGAAGCAGAGTAGGAGGAAGATCTCCCCTCTATTGGGAAGACCAGTTGGAGAAGAACCTGGCTACACTTGGAATCTCCAATTGGCGTCAAACTGCGAAAAGACTTGATTATTTACATACATCTAAGAACTTCCGGACTGACACCCGGATTTCAACTCGCCTCGTCATCCTGATCATGTAGCAACATGTTGCAAGATTATAAAAAGTTTCGAAAGTATTTATAATTATTATAATTTTGAACAGTTCTAGACATTTTTCAATCCAAAATCAGTTTTTCAAAAACTGGGGCACTAGTTCGCGTCTAACAGTCAGACAGTCTAAAAATTTGTGCAGTAACTTGTCTAAACACCCTGTTTCATCCCATTGGAATACATTAGCTAAGTCGGTTTTCTGCGTCCTCAACTTTCGCTGCCTGTCAACAATCTTCAACTGTGAAAAACTCATGAGACTATCTTCCAATTTGTCTAAGTTCTTGTCATGCTTGCACAGTTGCTCATGTGTGCAAATACATACATATCTAGGTATATTTATGTACATTCGCATGTGTCTTATCACTTACCTTAGCGATCCATTTGCCAAATCCACTTCAATTAAGTCGACTTTGTCTGTCACTGATTGATTCAACGTCGGCCAACTAACGCCATCGACTGACCAGTTATTGTTTGTGCTGTTGTTGTCGAAGCCGTCGACACTGCCGGCGGGCGGCAACAGATTGCTGGGTATATTCGCCAGCGCCATGGAGGCGGAGGTTGAGGCTATTGTTGTTGCGACGGACATAATGGCACGTCCAGTTTGACTGCCAAAATTACCGTTATTATTATTGGTGGTGCTGTTATTGTTGTTGTAGCTGTTGGTACTCCCAATCATTGGCGTCGTGTTGGAAATGCTCGAAGCGTTGTTGCTGTCACTGTTGTTGTTGTTGCTTAAACTGTTGCTCGCTCGCTTGTTAATGCCGCTGCGGTGACGATTGCTATTCCGGACACGCCACGTGATAACCATTTCAGCAATGTTGCATACAGTCGCTGTCTGTGCCCCGAGCAACACGTTCAAGGCAATTATGTTGGTGCTTATTTTGCTTATGAGAATGTCAAAGTTGATGTGGCAGCAGCTGCTGTTGGCGTTGACGGCAGCCCTTGTATGCTGTTGCACTCGTTTATGTTGTCGCTGATGTTGTTGCTTTTGTTGTTGTTGTTGTCGATGTTGTTGCTTTTGTTGTTGTTGCCGCTGTGCGCTATTAATTATCAACACTTTGTTTTCGTTGATTTTGCTTTCCACCTTGCTCCGCCTTTGACGCTGACGCTGGCGCTCTCTTTGTTGTTTATGCTCCGAACTATAAACAACAACAACAATTGCTGCTTTATTTGCGGTATATATTTGTACTATAAACTTTGCTGCTTGCGTTGTTAAGCAACTGCTGCTGCTGTCCTTATTATTATTATAGTTGTTGTAGTGGTTGTTGTTGTTTTGGTAGCTGCCTTCGCCGCTGCTAAAAATGCAATCACCAACTGCTGCTGCTGCTGCTTCTGCTATTCTGCTGTTGTTATTGTTGTTGTTGTTGCTGCTGCCCATTTCAACACCACTTTTCAATTTGTTGCTTTAATCACTCGTCGTTAAACGCTACAGTTGCAGTCTTTGTTCTTGTTTTTTTTTTTCTAGCAAATGCTGCTCGGTTATTGTATAACTTTTCGAGGTTTTCCTCGCTTCTATTTTTGTAATTTCGGCTGCCTCACTGTGGCTGTTTACGTCGGCTGTTGCCAGCTGCGCTTGAAGCTGGCGTTTTTTCCGACCGATAACCGTCTAACAGTAACACCGTGTCCCTTCACACACGTACACTTCAGTGCACGCATTGAAATTTCTCTGGCGTTCGACTGAAATATTGCCTTCGCTATTTGTCGGCCTAATCGGATTGGTAAGTGTGTGGGTGTGGTGTGGGTTGGCCAACCACACACACGCTATGCATACATACACTTGTTTTTGTTTTTTTGTAATATTATTCTTCTGAAATTTTTAACTTTCTTCAAGTTTGTTGTTTATTTTGCTAGCGGTTATTAAGATTCCTTGGCAGCTGCAATTTGGCAAAAGCGAAAAAGTAAATAAATATAAATTTATACTGAATTTTGAACTAATTATGTTATGTAACGGTATCAATTAGCAATGCGTTTTGGTGATTTTACATATTATAGGTCTTAATTAGTTTAATTGGCAAAATGTCGTTGCAATTATATTGATGAAAGTGAATGGACAAATATAAATATATTTATAAAGAAATTAAGAATATGAGAAAAGGTACTTTATGTTGGAAAAAAAGAAAAACGAAAATATTTCTTAAGTTGGCCAAAAGTTGAATGTTCGCGCAGAAAACAGTATTGCATACACTCGCTTCGTGAAGCTCATTCGCAGGGTTCCTTTTAGATATCGAGATTTGGCAACTCCAGTGTGGTAATCTGGCGACTCACAACTTTATCGCAAAGTGTGAACATTTTGTTTATTCAGAACATATTGGCTTACAAGCGCTATCTGTGTTGTTTGCAGTAACTAAAAATATTCAACTCGGTCAAGGAATGGAATTAAATCGCGAACATTTTCGAGCGATTATTTTTTACAACTTTCGACGTGGGTCAACTGCGCCATAGCGTATTGATGAACATAATTAAATTTTGTGGCGATGAAGCTCCATCATGGACCATCGATGGTGTGGTGAGTTCAACTCTTCGGACGAATTTTCAATATTGATTGCAAAGAAAACAATTTGTCAATCGAACTTGAGTGGAAATTGCGCTCAAAGGGACGAGGAAAAAGCTAATTATTTTGCAAATCACCTAGAAAAGGTATTCCAACCTAATTGCCTAAAGAGCAACTTTAAGCTGTCAATATAACTTTTTAAGACTTCATCTACTGAAATTACTAGAATCATTAAAGAACTTATCCAAAAAAGTCACCTGGACTTGACAATATTACACGATAGAGTAAGTAGAGATACTAGAATTACTAGCGACATATACATATGTATATGTAAGTTAGTAAAGCATTTAAGCACAGAGAGTTATATTTCTAGATGTGGCTCAGGCGTTTGATAAGGTGTGGCATGAAGCCCTTTTTTTATAAGATTAATAACATTCTACCTTAAGAATTGTATAAAACATTGGAGTCTCATTTAAATAATATACCATTTATGGTTAAAGTAGAATATTAAAGTCTGATGAACGACAGATAATAGCCTTGACAGACGGCAGTGTTAATCCGGATTAACTGCGCACTTAATCAGATCCAAATTTGTAGGTCGGCAGCTATGCGAGTTTGAAACTCTCATAAACAGCTCATTGTCCTTTTTATCATATTTTCAATGAAAATTGTTAGAAGATAAACATTACGGTTGTAAGCCGACCAATTTTTACCAAACCATTTTTCATTACAAAAGCATATCAACACATTATTTTTAAAACTGCATCATAACATAGAAGTTTTATTGATATTATATTGAGAATTTGATAAACAGCTGTCAGGGTTGCTTGTATTTCATTCACAATAGATGAAAATTGGCCATTTTTAACAATGTTGCCAACGAAAACCTCACAAACTCCCTAAAATTTTGAGAGTTATTCTTGGATTGGAAGTTCTCTCAAAGAATTTCTAGCCAACTGGCGTATAAATATGAACAACCAAAAGTGAAGCATGGCTACATTTTCACAAAGACCAAAAACTTGCCTGGCAGTTAAAATAAACAATATTTTAGTAATCCAAGCGAATGAAGGAACTTATCTTGGCATTCACCTAGATAGAAGGTACACAATGTTTCCCTTATCTAGTAAAATAACTTGCATGAAGATAAGAGCTGCAAATTTAAATTGGCTAAAAAATAAAAACTCTAAGTTAGCCTACACAACAGAGTGCTTTTTTACAATGCTGTCATAAAACCGATTTAGATACATATGTGGCATTCAACTGTGGGATACGACTTGTGCAACAAATATTTATATAATACAAAGGTTCCAATCCAAAATGCTTAGAACAATCAAGTGTTCACCTAGGTACATGCAATGTTCATAAAGATCTTGGTATCCCTTTGGTAAAGAGGACAGCAGAATGAAATATATATTATATCTAAATTCCGAGATCACCCAAACCTTTGGCTAATGCTATGGTACATTCCAGCGATCAAACCTGCCTTAAAAGAAGAGATATGCCTGCGTACTAAAGAGCAACGTATCACCAAAACAGCTCAGTTCCTTGCTTGAGTTTGTCTAGTTTTTTAGTGGATTTAAGATTTTAAAACTTGTTGTTAAGCTTTGAAAGAAGAATATCCAATAAATAAAGAAATATTGAAACAAGTAAGGATGTCACCGAACATTTTATACTCTCGCATGATAAAGTGATAATCGAGATTTCATTATCCGTCATTTACATATTTTTCAAATACCGTATTTGTGTAAAGTTTTATTCCGCTATCATCAATGGTTCCTAATGTATGTATTATACAGAGAAGGCATCAGATGGAATTCAAAATAGCGTTATATTGGAAGAAGGAGTGGTTCTGAACCGATTTCATTCATATTTCGTACATGTCATCAGAGTATTAAGAAAATATTATATACCGCATTTCGTTGAAATCGGTGTAGTAGTTCCTGAGATATGGTTTTTAATCCATAAGTGGGCGACGCCACGCCCATTTTCAATTTTTAGAAAAAGCCTGGGTGCAGCTTTCTTCTGCCATTTCGTTTGTAAAATTTAGTGTTTCTGACGTGTTTTGTTAGTCGGTTAAGGCACTTTTAGTGATTTTCAACATAACCTTTGTATGGGAGGTGGGCGTGGTTATTATCCGATTTCTTCCATTTTTAAACTGTATATGAAAATGCCTGAAGGAAACGACTCTGTAGAGTTTGGTTGACATAGCTATAGTAAATTCCGAGATATGTATAAAAAACTTAGTAGGGGGCGGGGCCACGCCCACTTTTCCAAAAAAATTACGTCCACATATGCCCCTCCCTAATGCGATCCTTTGTGCCACATTGTTTCACTTTAATATCTTTATTTATGGCTTAGTTATGACACTTTATAGGTTTTCGGTTTTCGCCATTTTGGGGGCGTGGCAGTTGGCCGATTTTGCCCATCTTCGAACTTAACCTTCTTATGAAGCCAAGGAATACGTGTATCAAGTTTCATCATGATATCTCAATTTTTACTCAAGTTACAGCTTGCACGGACGCACGGACAGACGGACGGACGGACAGACAGACATCCGCATTTCAACTCTACTCGTCACCCTGATCACTTTGGTATACATAACCCTATATCTGACTCTTTTAGTTTTAGGACTTACAAACAACCGTTATGTGAACAAAACTATAATACTCTCTTTGGCAGCTTTGTTGCGAGAGTATAAAAATAAATATTTTAGGTTAGTAGTAATGTCTATGCCAAATATGAGCGCGATCGGTCAACCAGTTTGTTTACCTCAGTAGTGCGTTCCGATTTTTATAATGGATAAAAATATCGAACAAAGAATTTGTCTCAAATTTTGTATTTCTAACCAAATTTCGTATGTGAAATCGTTGCGTTTGTTGAAAAAGGCTTGCGGTGATTCAGTATTATCAAAAACACAAGCCTACGAGTTGTCATGCCTCGTTTTGGACCGTCCTTCCACCTCTTCAACTGATGAAAATATTATAAACGTGAACGATATGGTGCTTGAATATAACGAGGCAAGTGTTAGAGAGATGGCAAGAGAGCACGACATCTCTCGCGAGCCGTTCGAATGGTTTTGGTCTTAGGTAGGAAACGCGTTCTTGCTAGATTCATCCCGATAAGGCTGACTTTTTTTAAGAGTACCGTAAATAGTTATAGGTATTATTATAACTGCCGATGAGACAACGGCTTATGAGTGACATGCAAACAAGTCCACAATAATCAGAATGCAGTGAAAAAGAACAATCAGAAACCAAAAAAAAACACACCAAAACTACTCAAAACCCTACTTGATGTTTATTGTTTTTTCGATATTCGTGGTTTGCTGCATCATGAATTTGTTCCGGAGGGAAAGATGGTCAATAAGGAGTCCTACTTCATTGTGCTGATGCGTTTGCGTGAGAACATCCGTCGAAAATTAATAACAATTATTGGACTTTATACGGTGATAATGCATCATCGCATAGAGCCACTATTGTGATCGAATTTAAAGCCAAGAGGATAACAGGACTTGAAAAAACGTTAAGTGTGTCACATCTGGTGAGGAATACTTTGTAGGCGACAGAATAAATATTGATGAATAATGAATTGTCACAGTATATGTTATATAATATTTGGCATTAGTATGGTAAAGTCACATTCCGGTCATTCCTTCGTGGATTTCAAACATCGAAAGGGAATTTATAATTCCCTTGGTACCTAAGAAAAATTCTTTGAACAATTATAAAGACTTGCTAGAACATATTTGATAGGAAACCAAAGGGACAAAGTCAAATTCATTGAACCAAATGGTGCCGGTGAACATGTGCTTTTATGAGCTTTACGTGCTAATCACTACATTTTAACTTGCCAAGGCATTTGTGCGCTCTTTTATTGGGATGTGTTTGTTGCAAGTTGCTTCTAATTGCATAGAAATATTTCTTTATATTTACATATAAACAGAGTATAACACAACACAAAAGCCTATATATTTAAGTCATACACGTGGAAATTAGTATGTGTATCCATATGTGTTCGGCATTCTTACAAAAGTGTTTGACTCATACTTCGTGGAAGTATTATCCGGATTCTCTGAATTTGAATTATATATCTCACACATTTTCTGTCAAAAGTCTACTATAGGTACAGGGGACCGCATAGTTGGTACGCATGGACAGTCATTCGAATTTAAAAGTGTCTGGTCATCCCAATCTTTATACTTGTACGTATAGAGACCAAATTTCACCAGTGTACTTGCTTTGATTGGATGATCGAGACACCCAGAGTGAACTATGTTATGTAAGCTTATATATTGAAGACAATATATGGATTCTAAAGCACAAAATGTGATTTATAATCAAAAAGAAATACCGACCTCTGATATATTATCTGGAATAGTTTTAGCTGATACAAACAACCGTTATACCATGTTCAGACCGAAAATTTGAAGGGATTAGATTACATTTAAGAACTTCACTAATCAGCCCGTTCTCACTGCCATTGGAAAGATAAAAAAGCAGCTATTTTGCCATTCAAGAATTCACAGCGCTTAATATTTATGAAAAGAAAACATTGTCATATAGTATTTTGTAATAAAAGCCCTCTTTTAAGGCCAGGTTCCTCTATAAAGCGTAATTTTTTTCAATACATTTTATTTTTATTACAAAACATGTTGAGTAATCAATTTTTTTACATATGAAAGTACATATATTAAATTACTTGAAAATTTTTTTTTTATTTTTTTTTTTCAAAATGGCGGTCCTGAAAATGGCTGCTGAAACTCATCCGATTCGTAGATGGATGACATCATTTCTTGGAAAAGAATTATCTGAAAGCAAAAAACAAAACGGTTTCATGTTCTGTATCGAATTAGCTATGGCCTCAAGCAGAATGAAACATTTTCAATGAAAAAAAAAACAAAATGGCGGACTTTTGAATTTTTTTAACCCTTTTTTCACTTTTAATTGTTTATAACTTTTTTAAATAATAATGAATATTTCTGGTTCTGCTTGAGGCCATAGCCAGACATCTAAAGAGTAAAATGCCGTTTGGTTCATATCGATAAGTGCAATAGTTTTGAAATGAGAGTGTCATCCATGCGAAAAAACGTGGTTCGGAGAAAAATCAGTTTAAACCAAAGGCATGCAGTAGCTGCCGCTACCGAAGGCGTTCGAGCGGCCGGATTTCCCGCAGCGCTCCTCGCTCTTTTATACCTGCTTCTCGGTCTTGCTGACCTTCGGAACTAATTCTATACTATTTCTACGAGTACACAGTAGCAATTTATGAAAAAAAAATTTCGATTTTTTCAAATTGTTTGGAGGAACCTGGGCTTAAATATTTTCCATATAATGGAAATCGATTTTCAGGTGAAATTAGATTCATTGCTTTAAAAAAAATTGTTTATTTACATTTTTTCTGTTTGTTGTGTCTAAAACAGCTGTGATAATGTAATAGATTTCCAGTGCTGACAAGTAGATGGCGCAAAATCAGAGTGGCACCGAGATATTTAGAGTGGATCAGTTTCAAATGTACTCTGTAGCAATATGTTTCATGAATATAATAATTAGTTTAGTGAGTGTCCGTTATTTTCTAAGTTGTTTGTTTTTTTTGCAAATACTTTTTGAATTTTCAGTTTTTAGTCTAGAAATAATAAGTCAACAAGCTCTTAATTACCAGTTTAAATCGTGTCTAAATGCTATTTTACTTCTCATATACATAGTACATATACATATGTATGATGCATATTCATATCATTGATTCATTTTGATATCCTGCATTAAGCAGGCAAATCTTCTACTTCGAAAAACAAATATCCTAACGCAAATTTCTCTGTTCTGCATAAAACGTCTCAATGATAAAAAAACGTTCCTTCGAAAGTTATACAAAAGTATTCATATGAGTGATTTCTACATTCTGTGTTACGCATACGCCATGGTGTACCACATAAATATAGTACATTTGATGAATATTTTTTACAGCGGATGTGAGAGAAGCAAAGTGATTTAAGCACGGTTTAAATTGCAAATAAAGTGATTGTTTACGTTGTACATTATTTTAAGAGCAAAATTGATATCTCAGGTGCCTTTGCAAAAAAACAAATCAACTTAGTAGAGAGCATAGAGCATTCTAGAGGGCGAGGCCAACCCACGTTTCAAAAAACGTCCAAAATATATATAAATCGAAAAGTTATTTATAAGTATATGCTCAAAGCATATTAGGTTTAATGGATAAAAACATATTTATGATTAAGCCATTGAAAATAAGAGTGGGTAATTGCAGAGCGAACAAGTCGCCTGAAGTAGAAATAATCTCTTGAGAATATATTTAGAAAATTTTGAGGAAACATATTGGGAAGATTTTACAGGCCACAAGAGTAAAGCAGGTACTCCAAAATAAATATCCAATTTCAATTGGAAAAAATGTTTGCTTATGAAGATCAAATATGGCTCAATAAGTGTAAAAGCTATTTGGTTTTCCGATTTAATCATTTCACTTAATGTGATACCGTTAGCCAGTAAAGTTATGCCCTTCACGTATTATAAATACGCATATTAAATGCTAGTGCAGTATATTCGGAGCGTTAGACGAATTTCCATTTGTTTTAATCATTAAATGTTGTTTTTTTTTCAAAAAGTCACTGACTTACCCAGTACCCCATATGGCTCACAATATCCATATTAAATCTAACAGTAGCATTTTGAAAAATTGCATTGTCTCTTTATCCAATAGTAGTTAGTAAAATCAGCGTCGCTGCACATACGCGTGCACGTAAATTGTAAAAAAAGTATTAAGCAAAATAATTGGAATGGCAAGCGCCCTTGGGTGTGCAATGGCAAATTTCCGACTGCATTGTCAGCAAAAAAAGAATTTCATAAAATGCATCTGCCATATGGGAACGTTCTGTTACATTTGTATATGTGCACTTACGTACTTATGTACGTATATCGAATGATAAAAATATTTGTATGGATTTATTCATACATATGTTGAGCGGTTGATTTTTTAAAAATATTCCACTATGTTTTTATGGTAGAGTATTATTACAGATTCGTCGAAAAAATGTTAGGATATCCGTCCTAAACGATGTGCTATTAAAACATTCAATATGCAGAGAGTGCAGTTACATGAATGACATATAGTACATATGTATAGTATGCAGTAGTCGGGAGTTCGTATTTGTATAGGTACGATTGACTTGCAACTAAGTGAAAAAGTCGCATTTATTTATATCAGTACACAAAGAGCCTGATTACTTGATGAGTATGGAATAGTTTTGAATGTAAAGTTGATTTAAAATAATGAATATTCTTTATCAATAAAATGAAAAGCAGCATTAATGAAGAGATCGAGAGTTTTGCGAAGTATGAATAAAGCAATATTCCTGAAATTTATATCAACGTTTCACTGCCTTTAGGTATTGATATTCAGAGAACACTCATCATAAGAGTGGAAAAGCAAGAAAATAAATTTCAATGCTGGCAGTCTAGGTTAGGTTAGGTTATATGGCTGATCCCAAAATAGGATTGCTGGACTCATTAAAGTGATTTACACCAAACAAAATATTTTGCTGTCCAGATTACGAATTTCTACTTGATATTATTGTTTATTTTAATCAAATATCGGGTTGTGGCAATAAAATTTACTTTTCCAGTTATGACTAAAATTCTCCTCATCTTTTTATAGCTTTTTATAACACCCAGAAGGAAGGTCGGATACCCTATAAAGTATATATATAAATGATCAGTATGTCGAGCTGAGTCGCTTTAGCCATGTTCATCTGTCTGTCTGTCCGTCTGTCTGTATATATACGAACTAGGCCCTCAGTTTTTAAGATATCGTTTTGAAATTTTGCAAACGTCATTTTCTTTTCAAGAAGCTGCTCATTTGTTGGAACTGCCGATATCGTACCACTATAACATATAGCTGCCATACAAACTGAACGATCGGACTCAAGTTCTTGTATGGACAACTTTCACATTTGACAAGATATATTCACGAAATTTAGTATATATTAGGTTGTCAGAAAAGTCTTGCGGTATTTTGGCTAGTTGGCGCTGAAAGCGCGTAGTGCTAGTTTTATTCGTAACATCGGGTCATGCTATACCTTCTTGGAAAGCTCATTTCACGCGCTAACACGTGTTTGATTGGTTGTCGTTTCCGTTAAGTCGTTCGTGAGTTATAGCGTCGCAAACATGGAGCAAAATAAAGAGAAAATGCGGCATATTTTACAGTACTACTACGATAAAGGCAAAAATGCATCTCAAGCCGCCAATAAAATTTGTGCAGTTTATGGACCCGATACAGTTTCCATTTCCACCGCACAACGATGGTTTCAATGTTGTCGTTCTGGTGTAGAGGTGGTCGAAGAAGCGCCACGCTCTGGAAGGCCTGTCGTCGAAAATTGCGATAAAATCGCCGAGTTGGTCGAAAGATACCGGGATAGTAGTAGCTGTAGCATCGGTCAAGAGCTGGGCATGAGTCATCAAAAATTCATTGCAATTTCAATAAAAAAAGAAATTCAATAAAAATACCGCAAGACTTTTTTGACAACCCATTATTATTTTCTGAAGCAACAATGTAATCCCCGAAGAAATGTTTCAGATCGGTTAACTATAGCATATAGCTGCCATACAAACTGAACAATCGGAATCAAGTTCTTGTACCATTTCGGTGGTGAAATTAAATGTCTCTGGCGTTTTTAGTTATTGATTCATCGCGCTTTTAGTAGTTTCTGTTGCTCCTGTGATACTCTGTGCCAAATTACAGGTTTATATCCCAATTTAATGCTTAGTTATGGAACTTTATATGTTTTTGGCTAATGACGATTTGTGGGCGTAGCAGCCGTCCGATTGCGCCCATCTACGAACTTGAATTTGAAGGAACCTGCACACCAAGTTTCATCAAGATATCTCTATTTTTACTCAAGTTACATTTTGCACGAACACACGGACGGATAGACAGACAGTCACTCGGATTTCAACTCTTCTCATCATCCTGATCATTTATATCTAACTAAATAGATGCCTTTCAAAATTTATTCGCTTCACTTTTTGGTGAAATCCCATGTTTCGAGACCTGAACAAACCGATTTCAACAAAATTTAGTTCTCTTCTTACATTCTTATGTCACATTGTGAAAATGGACAAAATCGGACAACAACCACGCCTACTTCCCATATAACACAATTAAAAATCCGCTTGAGTCGTTCAGTATCCAGCACACAAATCAAGAAGCAATTAATATAACGGGATAAAACTTTGCAAAAATTCTAGTAAAAACTGTTCAAGCCCCTAGGTATCGAATATTTAGACCCCGGTACCTATTGTTGACTTTTGATCTAAAATTTCGGTCAATTTGTGATATATATAACTGAAATTAAGGGATAATCCTTCTCCTGTTTGTATGTCAAAAATGAATTGAATCGGACCAATATTTCCCTTTGCCCCCACATATATAAAGATTAATATATATACTTAATATAAAGAAGAGCGTGTTTTATTAATAACAATATATCTTTGTTCCTAAAATAGATAAATTCAAGCGAAAACTTGGCCTATCCCCGATATATCTATTATCAGGATATTCGAGCATCCGGCTGACTTTACTCTATATGATTGGTTTTACACCTTAAAGTATTTCCCTGGCTTTGATTCTGGCAAGTTGAGAGATCGAATTAACATTTTGTGAATGTTCTTTTCGTTCAAAGAAGCAGCTCATTTGTCGTAAACCTCGATAATTGACTACTATGGCACATAGCCATCATAAAAACCATTTGATCAAAATTAAATGTTTTTATGGAAAACTTTTTTATTTGAAATTCAAGAAATTTTGCCACAGTCTTCGGACATAGTGTTGAGATCGCACCACTATAACATTACTTACAGCTATTGTGATTCAAATTAATCGACCAAATTCTAAATAAAAATATTCATAAAAAATAAATTTTTCCTTATGAAGTAATCCTTACTCAACTTGAAGCTTGTTTATATAAAAGAGCGTGGCTAGAGATAACTGGAAAATGTATTTTGTTCAATGAAAATCGTTGGCCGGCTTTTCGGGATTTGACAACTAACAACTTTGACGCAAGATTTGAAAATTTTGATTTGTTTTTCAAGGCCGTCATGTGATTAGGAGTCAATCTCGACAATTATAAGCCTTGGTGGGACCAGTAAAAATTCAATATTGTGTAAAAATTTGTCAAACAAAAAAAATTGTGTTCACGTTTCCGACAGACGAATAACTTGCCTTTCCTACTTGGGTCCTGGAGCAATTTCTTTGAGTGCTATGTTTTGTGCGGCCCACTTTTTATATAATCTACGAAGCTTTTGATTGCATTCTTGTGAGTATTAGTGCGAACTGATTTAATAGAATTTCTGGTTTAGAAACTTATTGTAGGCTGCTTGCATTATTGAAGAGTAATTCTAGAGATAAAGCTATGGCTTCTATTAGACGTCGCTATAATGCATTTACGAGTAAATATTTTGTATATATATGATGAGTTGTGAATATTCTCTGACTTTAAGCGACTGCAAATTTAATTTTCCTCTTTAAAATGCCACAGGAAAAAGTATTTTATTTTCAATGCCCGTCAGCAATTTCAAAGAAAAGTTAAACGCTGCTATTAAATTTACAAATTGTTACGTGAATTACATGCCCTTTCCGCTCCGACCCGCGCTCTTGGCAAGCGAAAGTTGAGTTGCTTGATTTTGCACTTAAACTTTTTTGCCAGACTTCCTTAGTTCCATGCAGCGAAAGTTTGCCGCCGCCTGTCTCTGTGTAACTAAAGCACTTGCGCACGTGTGTAATAAGTCTAATTACATATAATATGGAATACACTACGATTATCTACATATATAATATACATGCTATATGTTCTCATATAAGCGTGTGTGGAAGCTTTCTGAGAACCTTTAAATTGTCGCAGTCATGCGGTTCTCTAGCATTGCAAAATGGAAACCACAATTTTACAACTACAAGCATGAGAAATTTTCTTAAAGCGATTTTTTCATAAATCGGACTCGTAGTTCATACTCGTACAGTACATACAGTAAAATAATATTTGTTCCACTCATCAAACAAAATAGAAACGATATTTGGTTATGGCTTTTATGGCAAGCTTGAAGCATCAAGTTTTGGTTCGGGTAATGGTCGGGCATGTAAACAGGCACTTGCTTTTGAGTATACATTGTATACATATATACTCTGTTAATATAAACAGATAATTATACTCTCGCAACAATGTTGCTAAGGAGAGTATTATAGTTTTGTTCACATAACGGTTGTTTGTAAGTCCTAAAACTAAAAGAGTCAGATATAGGGTTATATATACCAAAGTGATCAGGGTGACGAGTAGAGTTGAAATCCGGATGTCTGTCTGTCCGTGAAAACTGTAACTTGAGTAAACATTGTGATATCATGATGAAACTTGGTACACGTATTCCCTGGCTCCATAAAAAGGTTGAGTTCGAAGATGGGCAAAATCGGCGCACTGCCACGCCCACAAAATGGCGAAAACCGAAAACCTATAAAGTGTCATAACTAAGCCATAAATAAAGATATTAAAGTGAAATTTGGCACAAGGGATCGCATTAGGGAGGGGCATATTTGGACGTAATTTTTTTGGAAAAGTGGGCGTGGCCCCGCCCCCTACTAAGTTTTTGTACGCATCTCGGAAACTACTATAGCTATGTCAACCAAACTCTACAGAATCGTTTTCTTCAGGCATTACCATATACAGTTCAAAAATGGAAGAAATCGGATAATAACCACGCCCACCTCCCATACAAAAGTTATGGTGAAAATCACTAAAAGTGCGTTAACCGACTAATAAAAAACGTCAGAAACACTAAATTTTACGGAAGAAATTGTAGAAGGAAGCTGCACCCAGGCTTTTTTTAAAAATTGAAAATGGGCGTGGCCTCGCCCACTTATGGACCAAAAACCATATCTCAGGAACTACTCTACCGATTTCAATGAAATTCGGTTTATAATATTTTCTTAACACCCTGATGACATGTACGAAATATAGGTGAAATCGGTTCACAACCACGCCTTCTTCCAATATAACGCTATTTTGAATTCCATCTGATGACTTCTCTGTATTTTACACAAATTTACACAAATACGGTATTTGAAAAATATGTAAAGGACGGATAATGAAATCTCGATTATCACTTTATCATGCGAGAGTATAAAATGTTCGGTGACACCCGAACTTAGCCCTTCCTTACTTGTTTTTAATAACAATATTTTTTGCTCATAAAATATTTTCGTTTATAATTAGCTGTCACACTCAAATCGTTGATTCTACAGATTTTTGTTAAAATCTTCAAAAAAAAAAAAATATTTTTAATAAAATTTTTTACTATTAGAGTTTAAGTTTAACGTAAGTTTCAATAAAATGAGTGAAAAAACAGTAAAAATAAGTGATTTATTGGAAAATAACATCATTTACTTCAAACTAAGTAGCGTTTTGAATTAGCTGTCAACGGCTGTACATATATATAAATGATCAGAATGACTCGTTTCAAGTTTAAATCAGGGTGACTGTTTGTCCGTTAGTTCGCCCGACTACCTGTGCAAGCAGTAACTTGAGTATATCGTAATGAAACTTGGTAAACGTATTCTTTGGTATACGAGGGCTGGTATATATATTCTGGCCTAGGGCAACACTAAGTGTGGCCAGGTGCAATTTGACATTTCCATTGGAAAGTTTGACATTTTTTAGTATAACATCACTCAGAACGTTTTGTCATTTAATCGCGAATTGTTTTATTTACAGGGAATTAAAAAATTCATCTCGGCCAAAAAATGGAATTAACTCGTGAACATTTTCGTGCGATCATTTTTCACAACTTTCGACGTGGATTATCACGACAAGAGTCCATCGATGAACTAAAATCTTTGTATGGCTATGAAGCACTATCCCATAGCACTGTGAAAAACTGGTACAACGAATTCAATCGTGGCCGACGCTCCCTTAAAGACGAATTCCGTGAAGGTCGTCCAAAAGCAGCCGTTGTGCCAGAAAACATCGATGCCGTACGTGAACTGATAATGCAAGACCGTCATGTAGCATACCTTCAGATAGAGGCATGCCTATGCATTTCTCCCACCAGCATACATTCGATATTGCATGAACACCTGGCCATAAAAAAGGTTTGTTCTCGTTGGATCCCGCACAGTTTGACAATCGCTCAAAAAAAAGGCTCGTGTGGATTGGTGTAAAGAAATGGTGAAAAAATACGATCGCGGTGCTTCAAAAAAAAATACGATCGGTCTTCCAAGACGAGTCAAATCCAATGAATGTTGTTCGTGGAAGAAGCACTTCGAAGCAAATGGTCACCTGTTTCTTCGGCAAAACTGGTCACATGGCGACTGTCCCGCTTGAGCAACGTAGGACAATTCTGAGTGGTACACCACCATTTGTTTGCCTTGAGTCTTCGGAGAAATTCGAAAAACGAACAAGAGAAAACGAATCATTGTGCACCATGACAATTGGAGCTCTCACACATCGGCTCAAACCAGCGCCTTTTTGACCGGCCAAAACGTCGAATTGTTGGATCATCCGTACAGCCCTGACTTGGCTTGACTTGGCCAATGACTTCTTTTTATTCCCACACATCAAGAAAATAATGCGTGGTCAACGATTTTCGTCACCAGAAGATGCTGTTGAAGCATTCAAAAACCATGTTTTGGAGGTGTCTCAATCGGAGTGGAAAAAGTGCTTCGAAAATTGGTTTGAGCGCATGCAAAAGTGTATAAATCTTGATGGAGAATATTTTGAAAAACAATAAAACCATTTTCGTTGATAAATATTCCTATTTTCATTATTAGGCCAGAAATATATATAGCAGCCATCGTAAAACATATAACAATTATTAATTTGAATTTGAAAGTTTCACCTTCCAGTAAACAAATAAAGAATGAATTAATGTATCACGATAAAATATTGCACAAATAGTACATTTGAGGTCTGCTACCTTATGACTAAAATATGCATAATTCGAAGCAAACCTGTTCAAGCTCTTAAGTACTGAATATGTGAACCCAGTCCTTATTGTTGGCTTTTTACCGAAAATATCGGTCAGTGTGAGATACATATATAATTGACATTCAAAGAAAATCCTTTCCCGATAATAGTCAGTCAGTGTGCTACAAATGCTACAATGGGTCAATACTTCCCCATATATCTAATATAGTATAAAGATTTCGGCCAACATGAGAGTTATATAATCAAATTCAAAGAGTGTGTTTTTCTAATAATGGTACACATTTGTGCTTAGAATGAATAAAATCGGAGAAATTAACTAACAGGCCTTATGTACTTGAAGATGGCCTTAATCCTTGCAAGTTGCAAGAGTTCGGTTATACCCCACTCCGCCTACTTGAGACCCAGCACGCAGTGAAGTAATATAGTAGACGTAGCTTAGAGTATACACGAAGACCGTGCATTATCGATTCGGCGTCGTTCGCGGTAGCTCGGACTGACGTATGGAACGACTTGGTGCATTTTATGTCGATAATTTAAATTGAAAGCGTCCTTCGCACGACCTTTCCAAGCGACATCGCTTCGCTCTATGGGCTCTTGAAAAGTTCCAAGAAGATCTGACGTATTCGAGCCAAATTTTGTTCAGTGATAAGGCCTATTTCTGACGCAATGAGTATGTAAACAAGCCAAATTGCTACATTTGGGACAAAGAGCAACCTAAAGAAATTCAAGAGCTGCCACTTTAACCAGAAAAAACCACGATTTGGTATAGTTTGTTTGCCGGTGGAATATACGGTCCATATTTCTTCAAAAATGATTCTGGTGAGAACGTAACCGACTATTTCATGCATGAAACTGAAGCTCGTGACCTCGGCGACATTTAGTATCAACAAAATGGCGCCACTCCTTACACTTCGCATCAATCAGGGGATTTATCGAGAGAACACTTCGGTGAGCACAAAATTTCAAGCTTTGGGCTGGTCGATTGGCCACCAAGATCGTTTGATATTACACCGTTAGACTTTTTCCTGTGGTGATATGTAAAGTCTAAAGTCTACGCGAACAATCCCACTTCGATTCAGGCCTTGGAACAAACCACTACGCGTGTCATTCGCCAGTTACCAGTTGAAATGCTCGAACGAGTCATCGAAAATTGGACTCAACGGCAGGACCATCTGCGACGTAGCCGCGGTCAACATTTGAAAGAGGTAATCTTTGAAAAATAAATGCCAAAGAATCTTCTTTCGAATTATAGTAAACATTCCGCATTAAGTTATTAAGTTTGAAGTTTCTACGTTTTTTCTTTAAAAAATTGGGAGCTTCGAAATGGATCACCCTATATAAGTAAGATTATTTCTACTTCTTCAAAATTAATACAAACAATTTTTTGTTTCAAAACTCGTATATTGACAATTAATTACCAAAGTTTGCAGTTAACACCATACATACATGCTATGTTCTTGTATGTACTCGTATATGAATGCAGGCACATTTTGCAATCACTTTTTCCATTTGTTATTTCTGTGATATTGATCTAAATATATAGTAGTTTTGTGCGACGTACCATTAGCTAACGATTTGCTCATTGCTGGATTAAAAATATCATATGAAAGTATTGAGATAAACTGCAATGCAAATATACATATGTAAAATCAAATGCGTGGGTGTGCAGTCAGACAGATTGCGATTTGCATGCTCTTTTGGAATTAGTTCGCATTCACAATGAACGGACTGTCCTAAGGGTATATAACCTTTTTGATTTCTTCTTTCATTTACTTTATTAAGTTGTATGGCATGTGTTTTCTTGAATCTATGATCCTTTATAATATCACAAATGTGGTTAGTCTTGACTTCATCAACTTCATTAGATGGAGACCTGTACATGCGTGAACTGAGAAACTCGAAACTTTAGACTATTTTTTTTTACGAGACAAAATGTGGATGAGGAATTGCGGTACCTAAATAGCTTTTTGTTGCTAATATAAATATTTCTGATACTGTCAAATGTTTGGATACATCTTATACAAACAAGCTTATTTTAACTCATAGATTTTGGATATATTATTTGTATCAATGCTCTGAGTAGAAGGTAACAAACATAGTATGGCATTTTTTAAGAAGAAGTGTATTTTGAGAATATGTTTAATAAAATTTCGTAAATGCAATTAGTCTATCCAGCCACAAATGCTTTTTTCCAATAAAATTCCAAGCTTGGAATAATCGGCGCATGACTTCAGTACGTGGTACATTTGTCGGTTGTTTCTTGCTGACAACTAATGTATGTGAAGCCTATAATCTTGAGATGACACGAATAACTACATAGTTTCCATCATATTTAGATTATTATATTTCCTTTCGGGTATGTTGAAATGTCTATAAACACATATATATATAAATAAGTTTAACCAATAAATAAAAAAGTTTAACTGCACTCGCCGAAATTCCATAGGAACCAACAATTCAGTATGACAAGCTCGAATATTATATTACTATATTGAAGTTATTACAAAATATTTGAGAGTATGTACGTATATATTTCACGTTTGTGTGGAAAAACTCAAATTACTAAACGTGCTTGAATTACCGATGAAAATTTAAGGACCCTCAGGCTTCCGCATGCATTTCAGGACATTTGTTTGTTTACGCATACTAAAATAACGTCATCAAAAAAAAAAAAAAAAAAACAAAAAAAAAAATAATAAATGTGTATGCCATGCTTCATTCACTACAATGTTTTTGTTAGACTGAGGCTAAATGCAGCCGAAATTCAGAAATTTTGTGAGAATCGTAAACCGTTAAATACTCCATTTGTATTATTTTTAAGATAACTAAAGTTGGTTTTTTAATAAGATAATATGGCTATAATTTAACGTTAACTGGCCAAGAATTTAAATTTCAAAAAAATGATTTCAGGGCGATTATGTGAGAACCATTATTTTGGTGATAAATTGGCTCGATTAGCAAAGTTCAAGTGTAATTCTGTTCAATATGAAATGACAAGCAAAACTAGTATCTGAGTAAATGAAGTAATAGCTGTCAAAACCGACCAACTCCGACAAAAGTATTGCTTCGTTGGAAACTATACGTCTAAAAAAACATTATTTGAAAAATAGAAAACATAGTTTAGAGAAAGAATCCACTATTAAGTTCGAATCTTTCTCTGTTTGGCCTTCAAGGCGACAAAGATGTGATAAGGATCATGCATCAGCTTCTTTGTAGAATATCGATGATGCTGCCCTTCCCACCGATTGGAATTTAAGTGTGTTCTGTCCAATCCACAAAAAAGGAGACCCTACAATCTGTGCCAACTACTGTGGGATAAGCCTCTTCAACATCGCATATAAGGCTCAATCGAGCGTAGTGGTTGAAAGAATGAAACCCACCGTTAAAAAACCTTATCAGCGTGACCTTAGGCCTGGAAAATCAACAACTGACCAAATATTCACCATGCGCCAAATCTTGGAAAAGAGGGAGAAAGAGTTTGAGAGGGAGAGGGAGAGGGAGGGAAGATCGTCACACATCAACTCTTCGTCGATTTCAAAGCAGCTTTTGACTAGGCTCCCACGTCACTGTTGATAGTCATAACTTCGAAGTCGTATATAATTTTGTCACAACGTCAGCCTCGAAATTCAACACTGAATAACTTTTGCCAAGTGGTGCTACTTCGAACTGAGTAGGCAATTGAGAAGTAAAGTCCTCTCTTGACGAGCAAAGACCAAACTCAATAAGTAACTCATTATTTCCGTCCTACTATATGGTGCAGAAGCTTGAACGATGAGAAGCCGATGTTACGAGTTTTCGAGAAAAAGGTTCTACGGAAGATGTAGTTCCAAAGTAAACAGGACTTAAAAAAAAAGAACAAATGGTTTTTTTCGGCAAAATTAATTTATTTTATTCAAAATAGTCTCATTCTGCTTCAATACAGTTTTTTGCACGGTCCAAAAGCATGTCGAAATAGTGTTTTAGCTCATTGGACGGTGTGGCCGCTAGTATGCCGGTGCAAGCCTTTTGAATGGTCTCTACGTCGGCATAACGCTTTTCTTTAAGGGGCAAATGCATTTTTTCGAAAAGGAAGAAGTCGCACGGTGTCATATCGGATGAATACGGGGTGTGGTTAATGGTTTAAATGTGATTTTTGGTCAAATAATCGATCACAAGATGTCCTTCGAATGTTGGATTCTGAGCAATTTTTGGCCGTAAGTCAATTTGTCCGAAACAAACCGCGCACACACTTTTCGTTAGCTCAAATGTTCTGTCAAAATGCGATAAATCGATCTTTTGGAGATCTTCAATTCCATTTCCATGAATTTCAATGATGATTCGGGTGATTTTTGATGAATTCACGCACAGTTTCCGGTGATCACGGATTTTGATTGGCCCACTTGTTGATTGTCATTTATGTACTCACGACCACTTTGAAAACGTTGAAACCACTCATGCACTCTGCTATGGGATAGGCAATCATCGCCATAAACTTGTTTCATCAATTGAAGCGTTTCGGTAAAAGTTTTACCAACTTCAAAACAAAATACAAAATTTAATTTTGGCTCTTTATTCGAAGCTCATTTTCGCACCGATATCACAAACATATGTACTGACACTTAAAACGCAATAACTTCACTTCCTATCTATGAAATGTCATGAAATTCTCACTAGACAATCGATAAAGATAGCAGATTCTAACGCATCGGTCGACATATAGATGGCGCCACCAGGGGGCGCTGGATTTAAAAAGTCCTGTTTACTTTGGAAAACACCTTGTATGTATGTGCATTGTCAACGGCGAATATCGCATTTGATGGAACGATGAGCTGTATGAGTTGTACGATGCCATTGACCTTGTTCGGTGAATTAAAAGACAGCGATTGAAAGTAAATGATTGGGATGAACACTTTCCAGCTCTGAAAGTATTCAATGCAGCCCTCCGCCGGAGGAAGCAGAAGGAAATGAAGACCCTGCCATTAAAGCGAGTAAATAAGTTAATTAGACAAAGTTTTCCTTATTATCAGTAAACTGGGATCGAACCGAGTTTAACGTTGCTTGTTTGCTTCTAACGCTATACTGCTAATAATCCTACTTACATATATGTTATGTTAGGTTAGAAAAGCCGCTGTAGATTTGATCAGGGATTACAACCTCAGCTATTAAAGATATTCCGGACCGTTTTCTAAAGACTGGTGCAATCTTCATCTGACATACGATTGAATGAGTAATTTTCTTTAGACAGGCAGTACATGGCTCAAATTTCAAGCACTTTATTCGCAGAATCTGTAATATTTCTTATTCAATGACTTTGGCGACAATCTGCATTTTATTGCTAACTTAGTATTCAGTCATGAGCGCGTTCAATATATTAGTTTTGTTGTTTTCTGTGCAAAATTTGAAATTCTTCCGGTAAAACAAACATCAAAAAAGAGTGAATTTTTGATATCAAAATGCAAGACATTTCGTTAAGTTTTTGAGTACTGCCTGTGGGTTTTCACTCACAATTTATTCTGTCAACAATTCTCCGATTCATGTGTTTAAGTTCACATTATGCCGTTGGTTGTGTTATCTGAAGCGCCGAAGAAGCTGTGTGTACATGTAGCTCTGCCTGAGGCTTTGCCCTGCAATTTGTGGCAATCAAAATGGTAGTCAAGTAGGAGTTATCCAAACCAACCAGTAGACGCAAGAAACTGCAGTTCATACATTTACTATACATGTGCATATGTGTCTCAGTGAGCATTTTCCGTTTGTGTATTTTCCCTGAGTGCACGAGCTAAAACAAGTTAGTAAGTAGTAACATGTCAATTGAAAAGTCCCCGGCTTGACTTATAGATGAATCCACTAGTTGAAGCAAAAGATTTGGCTTGATTGCGACAACAATCAAGGACTGGTGTGCTAAGTTTAGACGTGGTGGAATGAGCACCGAAGACGCTGAACGCGGTGGACGCCCGAAACAGGTTGTTATCGACGAAAAAAGCTCAGAAAATAGTTTTGGCTGTAAAATGTACCGTAAAGTGAAGTTTGTTGAATATATCAGGCACTCTACAGATATCAGCTAAACCGCATCTATCATATTCTCCATATCTGGCCCAAGCAACTATTTCCTGTTTTAAGATCTCAAAAGAATGCTCGCCGGAAAGAAATTTTCGTCGAATGAAGAGATCATCACCGAAACTGAGGCTTATTTGGAGGAAAATATAAATCGTATGGCCAAAATGGTATCGAAAAGTTTTATTGCCACTGCAATTAGTGAGTCACCCTTGAAGCGAACTGTCTTGAATTAAAGTTGAATTAAAAAAACAAAAGTTTTGCCAAAAAATTGTGTTTTACTATGGTAGGCCGAGGACTTTTCAATTGGCCTGTTAAAGATAGTGAATGCATTAAACTAAATTCAAAATATGGTGCGTCCAATACATGATTGTCAACTGATTTTAAGAGCACTTAACCGACGACAAGAAGGATAATCTGACGATATGCGGCTATTACCGTGGGAAAAACATTTTTCATATATTTTCTAGAAAATTTCTTAAGGTTACGAAAGCACACGATCCAACTATCAGTTATGTCCGCCTTCAAGATGTTGGCTAGCTATTAACATTTGAAATTTTATGATATGTTGTATAAACTTTGGACGAAATAAGACCACAACCCCGCTCACTGCTCAAGGGTACTGATAAAAACTACTTAAAGCGCAATAAATCAATAACCAAAAACTCCAAACACATAAAAATTTTTCAACGAGCTGGTATCAGAAGGCTTTATTAGAGCCGAGGTCAAAATTGGACAATGGACGTGACAACGCACCCTTTTGAGTGAAATCACATATCTAGCAACCCGCTCGACTTGAAACTCTTTTTGATAGAGTGCGCCACCTCATGACCAAAAATTGTCAAAATCGTAACAAAATTGTTCAAATCCCTAGGTACCGAATATGCGTACCTCAGTGCCTATCAGTGCCTTTTGACAGAAAATATCGGTCACTGTGTGAGACACATATTTGAAATTCAGAGAAAATTCTTTGCTGTTAATGATATGTCTTTATGTGTTTCAAAACTGGTTTAAACTCAACCTAATATACTGCTTTTTGAACTTCTGGCTGACTTTATAACGCATATATTTGTATAGTATATGCCGACATGTTAGTTATCTTAATAAAATTGAAGTTTAATATATATATATATTCACCATGCGCCAAATCTTGGAAAAGACCCGTGAAAGAAGAATCGACACACACCACCTCTTCGTCGATTTCAAAGCTGCTTTCGACAGCACGAAAAGGAGCTGCCTTTATGCCGCGATGTCTGAATTTGGTATCCCCGCAAAACTAATACGGCTGTGTAAACTGACGTTGAGTAACACGAAAAGCTCCGTCAGAATCGGGAAGGACCTCTCCGAGCCGTTCGATACCAAACGAGGTTTCAGACAAGGTGATTTCCAATCGTGCGATTTCTTCAACCTCCTTCTGGAGAAAATAGTTCGAGCTGCAGAACTAAATAGAGAAGGTACGATCTTTTATAAGAGTGTACAGCTGCTGGCGTATGCCGATGATATTGATATCATCGGCCTCAACACCCGCGCCGTTAGTTCTGCTTTCTCCAGACTGGACAAGGAAAAATGGGTCTGGTAGTGAACGAGGGCAAGACGAAATATCTCCTGTCATCAAACAAACAGTCGTCGCATTCGCGACTTGGCACTCACGAAAAAACTCTATAAGTCACTCATAATTCCCGTCCTGCTATATGGTGCAGAGGCTTGGACGATGTCAACAACTGATGAGTCAACGTTGCGAGTTTTCGAGAGAAAAATTCTGCGAAAGATTTATGGTCCTTTGCGCGTTGGCCACGGCGAATATCGCATTCGATGGAACGATGAGCTGTACGAGATATACGACGACATTGACATAGTTCAGCGAATTAAAAGACAGCGGCTACGCTGGCTAGGTCATGTTGTCCGAACGGACGAAAACACTCCAGCTCTGAAAGTATTCGACGCTGTACCCGCCGGGGGAAACAGAAGGACCAGGTGGAGAAGGACCTGGCTTCGCTTGGAATATCCAACTGGCGCCACGTAGCGAAAAGAAGAAACGATTGGCGCGCTGTTGTTAACTCGGCTATAATCGCGTAAGCGGTGTCTACGCCAATTAAGAAGAAGATATATATAATTGCTTGGATCTTGATCCTCTGTTTGACGTTATACACTTTAAGGTATTTCTCTTGCTTTTATTCTTGCAAGTTTCAAGAGTATAAAATATTCGGTGGCCCCCCAACTCCCCCCTTTCATACTTTTTCTTTATACTCAGACAGTTGTTGGGTTAATGACAGGTCACGCACTGGCAACACATTTGAGCCGGAAGAGCATTACTAACAACGATAACTGCAGAAAATGTAGGGAAATAAGAAAGACAGAGAACACTCGTATGTTTCTGCCTTATGACGAATACTTCAGTCATTCCCACGATAAACGGAAACACGTAGCCGGAACGGATCAGGATTTTTATTCGACCAAGAAACTGTCAACGCAGCAGCATTCTTTATATTTATTTCAACAATGGTTACTATGGCTATAACAACAACAACGAATACTTCGGATCAAATTCAACTGAAATGTAAAAAATCAAACAAAACTCCGGTCCATTAGCTTTTTAAATAAGAGTTTACTGAGTTTAAAGAAATCGTAGAATGAGTAAAAACCTATACAAGAACATACAAATGAAGTAGAAGACGACAATTCAGCAAAGTAATATACTTTAAAAGAAGATTAATTGTTTTTCAAACTCTTGAAGGATGACGTAGAATGCTACTTAGTCTGCTGAGTCTGCCTCGAATATGGCACATGATGTCAATTAGTTCTGCATCAAAATTAAAAATATTCAAGGTTTCAACATGAGCTGACATGAAACAGTTCAAGAAAACAATGTGGGTTGTTTGGTCAGAGATCACAGAAGGCAATTATAAAGTTTAAACATATGTAACATACTTCAATTTCATTGTACCAGACTAGTCTTCTTAGTGGATTAAAAAGAAGAAACTTTATTCTGGATACTATACCGATGGAATGACAGTATTAATTTTTTGCATACATTAAGTCCGTAATTCACAAGAAATCATTAAGATAATAGCTATATTTTTTTAGACTTCCTTCCGCCAGTTACTCTTACTTATGTAAATGAAGTCAATTTACTGTCAAGATCTTTTACAGCGTTTTTTTATGATCTTTAATGGAGTCTTGTGACTGAAGAATTTCAAGATCTGTCTATTTATCCAGAAAAAACAACGGCTTGGTGTGGTTCGTAGGCCGGAGAATAGTCCATATTCCTTGAAAAATTATGCCGAGAACGTAATATGTTATTATGTGAGAATGTAACCGTCAATGGCGACCGTTATCGCGCCACGATAACTGACTATTTGGCAACTGAAATTGAAGTTCGTGACCTTGTTTTCAACTAGACGGCGCCACTTCCCACACATCGGATCAATCAATGGATTGATTGAGGGAACACTTCGGTGAGCAAATAATTTCCAGTTTGGTCCGGTGATCGTGTGATATCACACCATTAGACTTTTTTCAGTGGCGATTTGTAAAGTGTAAAGCTGACAATCCCGCTTCGAGTCAGGCCTTGGAGCAAAACATAACGCATGTTATTCGCCAGTTACCAGTGGAAATGCTCGAACGTGTCATCAAAAATTGAACCCAATCTCTTGTTTGCCATGCATCGCTATAAGGTTTGACTGTATGAAGTTCTATGCGTTTAATCTGCAACTTTGCTTTTTAAAAAACGTCCAGTAAAATTAATGACACTCAAACCGAAATAAATTAGTAGTTTAGATAAGCACAAGAAGCAATCAGAGGTTAACTCATGCACACCGATGACTGCTCAGGTAAAGCTGCTAACCATCAAGGAAAGGCGTTGATGAGCTTTAAGTATTTATATGAACTGATCAGCCGCACACAACCTTTGTGGCACACAAAGCGTTGCACATATGAATAAATGGATTTACATATACATACAAATACATCATAAATGTTAGATATGCATGCACTTGCATAGTATGTGTGTATTGTGCCGCTCGGCATTTTTAACACGTTTTGCCCTCATATTGTTAGGATTATTGATTTATTACTCGCTCAAAGCGCGTCGGCTATAAGAGACGAGAGACACTTATCACTGCGACAAGGCTAGGAAATTGCACTTATGGTCCGCTTGACTTGACCAAGTTGCTGAAGCACTTCAGCAGGTTACATTGCAACCATATATTGCACAGATAAATGGTTTCTTCTATATGAGAGTGTTGCTAAGCACATGCATGTGTGAGTGTGAGTGTGGCTGGTGTGTACGTGAGTAGGCGTTTGCCACCATTGCTCTTGCAATTTAGGTCCAGCGAATGCTGACGACATGTATATTGCCACCACCAAATGCAAAAACAAAAAAAAGTAAACTCAAATAAAAGAAACAATAAATGTAAGGTGTGGCTAAGAGCGGCCGCAATGCCGTCTGTCTTTTTATAAGTTAACTAGTGCCTTGGTTTTTGAGATAACTATCTGAAAATTCGCACATGTTCTTTCTTCTCTAAGAAGCTGCTGTTTTATCGGAACCGTGGATATCGGCACACTATAGTATATAGTTGTTATACAAACTGAATGATTGAGATCAAGTCAATGTATGGACAACTTTTTGATTTGAAGAGACATTTTCACCGAATTTGGTATGGATTATTGTCTGAAGAAGTGGTATAATTTCGGCAGAAACTGTTCAGATCTAGTCACCATATGCTGCCATGCAAACTGATACCAACAAAATCGCATTTTTGTGCGGATTTTTTTGTATTTGTACAGGTTTTACAGTTTTTTTTGCGCGTAAGGGGGTGGATAATGCCTTAGGCATCATCAGAGCTGTCGTCACAGTATCGGTATGGTCACTAAAACCCCCTTTTCTAGGGAACCATCGCCAACCCATAAATTGTCTATTTTTATTGAACCAACCAAGTGTTCTACGGAGGAGCGTTCCCGTTACGTTTTGCATTTTATGGATTTAATTTCTGAGATATCCGTGACCGGATAGCAGCTGTGTAGTGTAGAAGTCGACTTTTCCAAATTCACAACTTGCCCAAACAGGGTTTGTCCGGAAAGTAATAGGACTGATTTTCTTCCGCCATGACTGAGGGGTAGAGGGCGTGCCGTAATTACAGTGTTTGTTAGAGCAGAGGTACGCGGCGAGTGGAAGTGTGTTCACAAAATTTGAACATGTGTGAAAGTGAAAGTGATCACAGGTGACTCATGCCGAGGCAAAGGGGCAATCTTCCTAGTGGCATACGCCGGCGTCTCATCGCCCAAAAAAGGGAAGAATGAGCAAATCCAAAGTGAAAACGATGCTCATTGTCTTTTTTGACATCAAAGACATCGTCCATTATGAATTTGTTCCTCCTAGACAAACCGTCAACGCCAAGTTTTACGTGGAAGTTCTCAAGAGACTCAAACGAAGGGTCAATCGGGACCGACAAAACATCGCAGCCGATTGGAAGTTGCACCATGTCAACGCTCTGGCTCACACCGCCTTTCTTGTGAACAACTACCTAACCAAGGCCGGTATCCCAACGCTTCCGCAGCCGCGCTACAACCCAGATGTGGCCCCACGGATCTTTTTTGTTTCCTTGTCTGAAAAGGTCGATGAAAGCAAGCATTTTGACACGACAGAGGGGATCCAAGCAGCATGCACCTCGGCTCTCAGGGCTATTCCCGACAATGCCTTCCGTGACGCCTTCAATGCTTAGAAATTGCGCTGGCATCGCTGCATCGACGCAGAAGGAGCCTATTTTGAAAGTTCTTAAAGAATTGCAACGATTGGTTATTCCTATTACTTTCCGACAAACAAACCCCGTAATTTAAATCTATCGCGATTCTTATTCTTCGTTGCCATGCGAGTATCGTCTGTTACTTAGTTCGGTCAATTGCACTGTTGTTATTTTCATCTGCTTTCGTTTGCTTTCAAACCTTTTTTCTGTCGTGAGCTTGAAGGTTAAGGAGGCATTACCACTTATGACTAATATTGCATCATCTTACATAATTCGGTAAGCTCGTAAAAATGCATTTTGAACAAAGAGCAAATATTAAATTTTGTTTTAAACTTGGGAAAACGTTTACTAAAACATTTCAAATGATGAAAAAAGTTTATGGTGATCAGTGCCTATCCCGTGCTGTAATGTGCATGAGTGGTTTAAGCGATTCCAAGAAGGTCGTGAGGACCTCTGTGACGATCAGAAGTCGGTCGTCTTCAGAAGTCAAAAATAAATACAATGCTGATTTATTTTTACGTTTCCGAGGGTATTGTACACCGAGAGTTTATCCCATCTGGCCAAACGATTAATGCTGTGTTTTACCTTGGTGTTATGAAGCCTTTTGTCACGCATTCGTCGTGCTCGACCACAATACCGTGAGGCAGGGTCCTGGCGCCTGTTGCACGATAATGTGCCGTGTCATCGGTCGACACTTGTCACTGATTTTTTGACAAAAAAACGTCATATTAACAATTAATCACTTACCCTACTCACCTGATCTGGCAACCTGGTGATTTTTACCTATTTGGAAAACTTCATTTGCCATATAGGACACTGGTTTCAGGGCAAGAGCTATACAAAAGACGACGGATATTCTCAGAAGCATTCCGAAAAATGGCCCCTTAAACACTCATTTGAAATGCTAACTGACCGGACACTAAACGCTGTATCGAAAGCAAGGAAAACTATTTTTGAATAAAAAATATAACTTTTGAAAAATATTAATTTTGTTGTTTTTTTAACAGTCCTATTTCTTTTGATGACAGACCTTGTACCTTTAATTTGCTGAAAGTTACCGAAGTAATGTTTGTTCTTGTTTATTTCGTTGATTTGATATTAATTTAATTGTAGTAGTTTCAACCATCATTGTCTCATATACTTTTGTATTGATTTGTATCCACTAGAGGCTAAAAGGAGATTGATAGAGTCCATGTTGCGTCTTTAATGATATGAGCTGTCAAACTTTGAGAGTTGTTGTAATCAAAGTCATAAATCATACCATACACATGTATGCATGTGAATTAGAAGATTGAATTCAAATTAATTATGATTCCCATAAGATGCGTTCACATATATTTGAAGTAATTGGAACATTGGAATGATATTATAATACAGGTTGCCCTTTATTGGTTGTTCTGGCCGTTGGTTTTCCTGATTTCTTGAAAGACAACTGGTTAGCAAATGATTGTGTTCCAATCAGACTTAAATTATTCTGGGTTGTTCTACTGGTATGGTTGTGATATATCCAGTTTTTTTTTGGAGGCAACCACTTTCATGTTTCGTCCAACAATTTGTGGATTCGGCTAGCTTGGAAATACCCACACAGTCGGCTGCCATTACTTTTGGACTTATACGCATAAATCCATGAGGCATCTTCTGTCATGATGCCGTTGACTTGTTTTGAAGTATCGCTGTCGTATTTTATTTTTAGTTTCTCTCGACCAATCGACACAATTTTTTTTAAGTGATAGAGGAGAATAGGAACCAATTTTTTCTACAGTCAAATGTTCATGCCTATAGTCGTCTCAACCTCACGATAAGTCCCATGACGATCTTGCAATATCAGTTCGCGCACTACATCAATAGTTTTTGGAACAACAACTAATTTAAAAGGAGCTTCACGTATTCGTTTTGTAGTGACCTACGACCTCGCTTGAATTCCCCATAATATTCATAAACCCTGGTGTTTGAAGGATCTTCACCGCCAAAAATTCAATTAAGTTCATCGATGCACTGTTGCTGAGTTCATTCACGAAAGTTGTAAAAAATACTCCCGCGAAAATGAAAAAAAAATTTTCACGATTTAATTCCATTTTTAACTGAGATGAAATTCATCATTCCTGTGAAAGTACATAAGGTGCCATTATGCATGGAATTGATGGCCACCACGCTTGCAGAAGTCCAGACACTGAACCCAATTTTCGACGGCCGATACGGCTGCAATTTCCGTTTCAATATTCGTACGAAGTTCATCAAGCGTCGCTGGCCTGTTGGAATAGACCATAGACTTGACGTAGCCCCACAGAAAATAGTCTAACGGCGTCAAATCGCATGACCGAACATGTTCACCAAACTTGGTTGTCAATATATTGATTCTAACATTCGCTGTGTGGCTTGTGGCGCCGTCCTCCAACCACACATTTTGTCCAGGTCCATATCATTCAATTCGTGACAGAAATATTCAGTTACCATTGATCTTGATCATCACGGAGAAAGTACGGTGCAATGACGCCGCCGGTCCATAAGCTGCACCGAACCGTAACTTTTTCGGGATGCAATGGTGACTCATGGAGTACGTGTGGATTGCTGTCTGACCAGTAACGCATATTTTGCTTATTGACGAAACTATTCAGCCAGAAATGAGCCTCATCGCTGAAGATGATTTTTCGATGAAAATCCGGATCATTTTCAAGTTGTTGCTCATCCCAATTCACGAACATACAATGATTCTGGTGGTCAAGCGGCTTCAGTTCTTGCGTCAATTTGATCTTGTAAGGATGTAGGCCATGGAGATTCGCCAAATTCGCTACAATGACGTCACAGAGATGTCCAAAGCTTGAGAAAGACGTGTGAAAGACTGATTTGGGTCTTCCTCAATTGATGCGCTTGCGGCAGCAATACTCTCGACACTACGGTCACTTCTTTGTCTCACTAGCACAGGAACATTTTGTACTGGCCACTGACTCCGAATTTCGGTAGTAAATTTTAATAATTTCGAATCGTTGTTGAATCGTACATCTTTTTCTGATAAAATGGCAAACCTTACTGAAGAGAAATCCAAAAGAGCGGAAAAAAATATTGCGTTATTTGCTATTCAATTCGATTTACTTTTGTTGCGTCCTTATGGGATAGTGATTTCAACCGAACTGGTTTACCGCGTGCCTATACTCGACCGACTGAAAAGCAGTCAAGTTACTGGCAAGGGAAAACAAGAGCATAAATTCATATATAGTTCAGGAAAGGTTCATATTTCATTTTGGCCCATTCATCCATGTCTTTATAGATTTCTCAATTTTTGAATAGAAATTGGTGAAAGGTTAGGTTAGGTTAATCTGGCAGGCCAATAAGCCAAGCATAGAGCAGGTTTGGTCCCTAACGATATCAGAAGGAGTTCAGTTGCTAGGTCCAAGAGGAGTTGTCATAGTAGTAGTAGGATTCCAGCGCTTGACGCGAATTTAAACACTGCGGCTTCACTATCGATCCCTCCAACAGTGTATAATACCGTGAGGACCCCAGATGCTTACAGCGTAGTCTTGCCAATGAGGGACAAGTGCATAAGAGATGTGTCGCTGTTTCTCAGATGTCCTGCTCTAGACATTTCTTGCAATCTTCTCAATCTATCACTCCCATCCTGCGGGCCACCAGTGGTAACTTTAATATTTCGCACGTTTTCAAAGGATTTGAATATTCTGACATTATTGCTTTGTATAACACAGTGAAATTGATTTTCCTCCAAATTTTTTGTTTCATGTATAGATAGAGCAACCACGAGCTAAAAGATGTTGGATCAGTTGAACAAAATCATTTTACCTTTAAGTACAACAGAGTGTACCATAAGTACAGTGTATAAGCATGTTGTTCAAAGCGCAACAAGGAATGGTGGTAAATAATTCAGAGTCACCAGTGTAACTACAAAACTACATATTTACAAGTGTTCAAGATTTATTCGAGTATATATGTGTGTATAAAGACATATTTGTATGTAAATACTCATATATGCCTGTCTGTAAATGTGCCAAGCCTTCTACAATTGTCACTTCTTCGGTTGGGCCAGTGCTTTCGCGTTTGTCACGCCGTCTACGTATTCCCTTTGTCTTGAACGCCTCTTGCTTTTATCTGCTGCACTGCTTCGCCCTCTGTTTCAGCTTCAGCTTCATCTGAGCCTGATGTTGTTTTCATGGTCCTTTTAGCCGCCAACCGTTGGTTTAGTTGCATTCATTTGGCGCAATTGTGCAGCAATAGGTTTATGTAATCGCGTCGCAATTTCGAGCACGTATACGCCCCTACGTCCGCTTAAGCATAAACAGATGGGCGAATAATGCAATAGCGCGTTAAACCGTCTTACCTTTTCGCAATTTCTGTCTGTATGTGCTGAAAATCGCAGCGCTGCAGCAGCACATTCATTTAAGGCGTGAGGATTTACTAACTAGCATTAAGACTGCCCTTATTTACAGATGAAAACGAAGTCGCCATACATGATTTCCTGCTTTCTTTGTTTTTCTGTGTAATTGGCAGAAAACTTTATTTTACAGCCTAGTTGAAAGGATCGATTAAGAGTTAAGCTGTGCGAATATGTGAAATGGCTGAATTCAGTTTAAAATTTAACAAAAGTCGAAAGTGAAGTTGGAAATTTTGTGGAATTATTATATCAAAAGTTTATAACATATGTTGCTTAGAGACTTCGAATCGAGTCCAGTTGCTTTCATCTGGAAGGAGTGTACTTATAATTCATTACACCTCTTTTAAGTTTGCAACAAACGAGTTTTCATTTTTAAACAGATTAAACAAGCTACTATCATAAATAGTTCTCCATATTAATAAATGGTGTACTGCTATTAATGAATCCATAATTAATTCATTATTAGAGGCAGATATAGTTCCACAAAAATATAGTTCCCTACTGAGTTTTACATCGTAACGTCTTTGGTACAACAGTTGGAAAATTCAGCCTCCATAGCGAAACCTGTCCAAATGAGTTTAGGCGGATCGACTACGCAGTGGCCCAATATATGGTTGTCTTAAGTTGTAGATTCCAGCGCAAGAAAGTTCATCAAGCTACGTGGCTGTCTTCTGTTCAATAACAGATCGATCATGTTATATTAGAGGGACGATATGACTCTAGTGACCTTGACGGGTGTATACCTCGAGGACCTAACATCGACTCGGACTAATATCTTATTTTAATGAAAACACGCGCTCGCCTCTGTACATCAAAGCACGCCCGTCGACAAACACTTGGGAAGTATGACGTCGAGAAGCTACTATCACAACAGACAGCTGAACTATTTTCTACTCGATTTGCACTCCTGCTCTCTGAGAGCACTCATCAAAAACTTGGTTTAAGAGAAATGTGGGGCGGCATTTCAAGCTCCTTACGTATAGCTGCAAGCGAAACTATTGGTTTTCGGAAAGGGCTAAAGAACCACTAGTACGATGAGGGCTGTCGTGTCGCATTGAAGAGAAAACGGACAGTCTACCTCGCGACATTGCGGCCGCCCACAACACGAGCGTGTTGGGATGTATACCGAGAGATAAAGAGAAAGCGAAACTCATATGCAGACAAAAAAGAGAGGCCGAAATGAGTAAGTACGAAGGCCTTGATAAGCTGGCCGGTCGAAGTAATGCCCGAAAAAATCCGGCGACTAACGGAAGACTTCAAGACCGGAGCATACATTTATAGGACCCAAAGTAGTGATCTAGTGGCTAATGTTCAGAGTATACTGAAGTTATGGAGAAAACACTTCTCCAGCCAGCCTGCTGAACGGCAGTGTAAGTGTAACATCTGGAGATGGCGAACCCGATCCCACAATCGATGACAATGGAATAGATGTTTAATTGCTCGACTATGATGAGATTCGAAGCAATTGCCTGCCTAAGGAACAACGAAGCGGCACGAGTCATTCAAACCCAGCGGCGAAGAACTGTAAAGGAGCGTGCATCAACTTCTTAGTATAATAATGTCGGACGAAAGCATGTCTGACGATTGAAATTTAAGTGTGCTCTGCCCAGTCCACAACGAAAGATGGGAAGGACCTCTCCGAGCCATTCGATATCAAACGAGGTTTCAGATAAGGAGACTCCTTATCATGTGACTTCTTCAATATATTGCTGGAGAAAATAAATATGCGAGCTGCAGAGCTAAATAGAGATGGTAAAATCTTCTATAAGAGTGTACAACTTCTGGCGTATGCCGATGATATTGATATCATTGCCCTTAACAAACGCGCCGTTAGTTTTTCTTTCTCCTGACTGGATAAGGAAGCGAGGCATTTGGGTTTGGTTGTTAACGAGGAAATATCTTCTGCCATCAAGAAAATATCGCTTTCACAACTTGGCACACACGTCACTGTGCACAGTCTTTGAAGTCGTAGATAATTTTGTCTATTTCGGTACCAGCTTCAACACTAATAACAATTTCAGCCTTTATATCCAACGCAGAATCACTTTTACCAACAGGTTCTACTTTGGATTGAGTAGACAATTGAGAAGTAAAGTCCTCTCACGACGAACAAAGACCAAACTCTATAAGTCACTCATTATTCCCGCCCTGCTGTATGATGCAGAATCATGGACGATGACAACATCTGCTGAGTCGGCGTTAGGAGTTTTCGATTTTCAGAAAAGTTGCAAGGAAGATTTATGGTCATTTGCGCATTGGCAATGGCGAGTACCGCAGTCGATGGAACGATGATGTGTACGAAATATGTATATGACGACATTGACATAGCTCAGCGAATCAAGAGACAGGGGCTGCGCTGGCTAGGCCATGTTGTCCGGATGGAATAGAAGGTTTTCGACTCAGTACTCGCCGATGGAAGCAGAGGAAGAGAAAGATCTTCGTCCGTTGTTAAGATCAGGTGGACAGAGAAAAGAAGAAACGACTGGTGCGCTGTAGTTAACTCGGCTAAAACCGTGTGAACGGTCTTAGTCTTTAAAGAAGAAGAAGAAACATCTAGATATGTAATAATTACATTCCTTGTCTTTCATAAGAAAGTATACTCAATGGTTGATCTATAATAAAGTATGCGATCTCTTCCGTTATATTATTAGCAGTGTAACTAAGTAATGTTTTTAATGGTAAAGTGGCCCTTAGCTTCTTATTCTACATACGGCAAGTATAAATAGTCGTTCAGCGCTAGCATTTGTGGCTGGCAAAGTGCAAAGCACGTGTGGAATCGTGGGATATACATATATATATCCATATCGCTAGCGCTGAGGATTTTTTCAGGCTGTAAGTACTTGCGCTCTCGTAGTCATTTGCATCCTCTATTGTTTTTGCCAAAGCGCTACTACTGCTTTGAGCTTCGTTTTTTGCAGTTTTTTGTTTCTCGTCTCTCTCGTCTAACTAGGCATTCAATGAGTACAGCTGTATATTTTTCTTCTAAGTTTGGGTTAAATTTTGGTAACAGCTGACTCAAATTGAAACTTTCAAGAACTTCATCGGAAAACCTCGTTTGTAAATTCTGCATGACCGTGTCAATGAGTGGAATGTATGCCGAAATCCTGTAGAAGTCTTTGAGGTGGGTGACTGTTTCGATAACTCTGACCACATGTTCTGGGTTTTTTCACTTCAACATCTAATTTTTCAGCCAACTGTTTGGCATTTGCAAAAATTTCACGACTTCCGGTCTTTGACCAAGTATCCTCTGGGTAGCCTAAGAACATCCGTTCGAAGGTGAGCTAAAGTGAGAAGGCGAAACATCCCCAGCATAGGGTTGTGCGCTGGGTTTGGGACCCGCCACGTAAAAAGCCTACCCCAATGAAAAACGACAAACAGCCTCGGATGAGAAACCCCTCTTTTGATGACGGCCATGGCAAACGAAATAAGGACAACGATATCAGGGCATGCACCTGGAATGTCCGGTCCCTTAATTGGAAAGGTGCCGCTGCCCAGCTGGTTGATGTCCTCGTGAAAATAAAGGCTGACATCACCGCCGTCCAAGAAATGCGATGGACGGGACACGGACAGAGACGAGTAGGTCCTTGTGACATTTACTACAGTGGCCATATAAAGGAGCGCAACTTTGGTGTGGGATTCGTGGTGAGAGAGAGACTCCGTCGCCGAGTACTATCATTCACTCCGGTGAATGAACGTCTAGCCACAATCCGCATCAAAGCGAGGTTCTTCAACATATCGCTGATCTGCGCCCACGCTCCGACGGATGAGAAGGACGATGTGACCAAAGATGCCTTTTATGAGTGCTTGGAACGCACTTATGAGAGATGCCCCCGCCACGATGTCAAAATCATGCTTGGCGACTTTAACGCCAGGGTGGGCAAAGAAGGTATCTTTGGCACTACGGTCGGTAAATTCAGCATCCTCGAGGAAACATCCCCAAATGGGTTGAGGCTGATCGACTTCGCCGGGGCCCGAAATATGGTTATCTGTAGTACTAGATTCCAGCACAAAAAAATTCATCAAGCTACCTGGCTGTCTCCGGATCGAAAAGCCACTAACCTGATCGATCATGTTGTGATAAACGAAAGATACGTCTCCAGTGTTGTGGATGTGCGTACGCTCCGAGGTCCTAACATCGACTCGGACCACTATCTTGTTGCAGCCAAGATTCGCACACGCCTCTGTGCAGCAAAAAACGCACGCCAACAAACACAAGGAAGGTTCGACGTCGAAAAGCTGCAATCACAACAGACTGCCGAACGATTTTCTTCTCGGATTGCATATAAGATAAGATAAGCTGGCCGACAGGGGTAATGCTCGAAAATTCTACGAAAAAATGCGGCGGCTTACAGAAGGTTTCAAGACCGGAGCATACTCTTGTAGAACCCCCAAGTGATCTAGTGACCGATACCCAGAGCATACTTAAATTGTGGAGGGAACACTTCTCCAGCCTGCTGAATGGCAGAGAATTCACAACGCCAGGAGAAGGAGAACCCGATTCCCCAATCGATGACGATGGAGCAGACGTCCCATTGCCCGACCATGAAGAAGTTCGAATAGCAATTACCCGCCTGAAGAACAACAAAGCGGCGGGGCCGATGGATTGCCGGCCGAGCTATTCAAACACGGCGGCGAAGAACTAATAAGGAGCATGCATCAGCTTCTTTGTAAAATATGGTCGGACGAAAGCATGCAAAACGATTGGAATTTAAGTGTACTATGCCCAATCCATAAAAAAGGAGACCCCACAATCTGCGCCAACTACCGTGGGATTAGCCTCCTCAACATCGCATATAAGGTTCTATCGAGCGTATTGTGTGAAAGATTAAAGCCCACCGTCAACAAACTGATTGGACCTTATAAGTGTGCCTTTAGACCTGGAAAATCAACAACCGACCAGATATTCACCATGCGCCAAATCTTGGAAAAGACCCGTGAAAGGAGAATCGACACATACCACCTCTTCGTCGATTTCAAAGCTGCTTTCGACAGCACGAAAAGGAACTGCCTGTATGCCGCGATGTCTGAATTTGGTATCCCCGCAAAACTAATACGGCTGTGTAAACTGACGTTGAGCAGCACGAAGAGCTCCGTCAGAATCGGGAAGGACCTCTCCGAGCCGTTCGATAGCAAACGAAGTTTCAGACAAAGCGATTCCCTATCGTGTGACTTTTTCAACCTGCTTCTGGAGAAAATAGTTCGAGCTGCAGAACTTAGTAGAGAAGGTACCATCTTTTATAAGAGTGTACAGCTGCTGGCGTATGCTGATGATATTGATATCATCGGCCTTAACACCCGCGCCGTTAGTTCTGCTTTCTCCAGACTAGACAAGGAAGCAAAACAAATGGGTCTGGCAGTGAACGAGGGCAAGACGAAATATCTCCTGTCATCAAACAAACAGTCGTCGCACTCGCGACTTCTGGCACTCACGTCACTGTTGACAGTCATAACTTTGAAGTTGTAGATAATTTCGTCTATTTAGGAACCAGTATTAACACCACCAACAATGTCAGCCTGGAAATCCAACGCAGGATTGCTCTTGCCAACAGGTGCTACTTCGGACCGAGTAGGCAATTGAAAAGTAAAGTCCTCTCTCGACGAACAAAAGCCAAACTCTATAAGTCGCTCATAATTCCCGTCCTGCTATATGGTGCAGAGGCTTGGACGATGTTAACAACTGATGAGTCGACGTTGCGAGTTTTCGAGAGAAGAGTTCTGCGAAAGATTTATGGTCCTTTGCGCGTTGGCCACGGCGAATATCGCATTCGATGGAACGATGAGCTGTACGAGATATACGACGACATTGACATAGTTCAGCGAATTAAAAGACAGCGGCTATGCTGGCTAGGTCATGTTGTTCGAATGGACGAAAACACTCCAGCTCTGAAAGTATTCGACGCTGTACCCGCCGGGGGAAGCAGAGGAAGAGGAAGACCTCCACTCCGTTGGAAGGACCAAGTGGAGAAGGACCTGGCTACGCTTGGAATATCCAATTGGCGCCACGTAGCTAAAAGGAGAAACGACTGGCGCGCTGTTGTTAACTCGGCTATAATCGCGTAAGCGGTGTCTACGCCAATTAAGAAGAAGAATAGATTTCTGTATCAGACTTTGACAATAGAGTATGTAACTAAAAATTATGCACCTGTTGTCCTTGATTCGAGATAACCTTTTCCCAAGAATTTTGAAATTCGGAATCTACTATGCATAACAAATATTTATTTTGGCGTCTGCCAACAACGAAGGGTGGTACTGGTTGTAATAACCCATTTCCCATGTATTTTTTTTCCTTTTGCGCACCTAAGAGCGTCTATACGAATATTTGAGACCTTTTAAATTTATATTATGCAAGCTGCGTAACAAATTTTGCGGCGAATTCGCGGTAACTGCCATAATTGAGGCTCCGCCTGCCTTTCGTATAGGCAGAATTGTGATAACAAATTTAACTTTTCGTAGAATGTGTGGTACATATGCAGATGTTTGCTCAAAATATACTTAAAATGTTCATCCTAGCAGCTATTTACAAATTGAAAGCCTGTGTATGCGTACTTTTGGTACAATTGTGAATAAATTAGTTTCCAACACATATTTTTATCGCGAAACTTTGTTTACATTTCTTTTCGTTAAAGATACGTCTCTCTTTCTATGCCATTCGAAAATAGAGTGTAATTATTCTCTCCCTGGAACATGCTCACTCAAAAGGTAATAGTTCCAGTTAAACTGATGAAAAATGTCATTAGTCACATTTTTCTTTTACTGCAAAGAATTGTGTGGCTAATCATATAAAGGAAGTATACCCGAACTACTTTTCATGGGGTTCAATTGAAGATGAAGTTGTAGCCAACACATAATCTTCAGAATACTATAAATTAGTCTAGCACTAATACCTTGGGCATCCTTTTGTAGGGTTTTTACGATTACTCTCTCATTGTGGTCTTCCTGGTATAGAAGGATACAATAGGCTTCTTCGTATAACATGCAAGCCGAAGAGAACATTTCATTCCACATAAAAAAGATCAAAAATCTCATTACTTACATGTGGCCTTGCGACCAATCGAGGATTCAACTAGAAGTTGTCTCATCTTTTGCAGGGTGGTGAGTAATCACAAAATCAATCCGACCTTGGAGCTAGACACTAACATACCTATGTATGTAGATATGTCTAAGTTGAAAATACAATAGGGGTTTTCACACGCAACGTTATTATCTGTTATTCGGTAAACTTTTATATGAATTTTGTGCTTGTAAATTTAACAAAATGCCAACTTAACGAATAAGACTTTACCGTGCCGGCAATCCTGTTACATTCTCATTACTTGGTAAAACAGTAATCAGCTGTTTTATGCTTTGTGTTTTGTCACTTGTGTTGTAAATAATTGATTTACAGCTGGGTTCTGTTACCAGTCTCTAGTCTCTATATGAGACATTTTGAGGTAAAGTCTCAATTTGTGACTAGTTACTATTCACTAAACAGTCTCTAGCGTTAGTCTCAAAATATTGCCTCAAATTTGAGACCTGATAGTTAGCAGGTCACAAAACTAGAAAGAACTCTTGTCCGCCATTTTGAATATACTGAACAGAGATCATCATAGGTATTAATCGATTGTCGTTTTTTTATATTTTGTAAGCAACTCAAACACGAAAAGGTTAAAAATAATTCAATTTTACATAAATTTCGTAAATATTTTGAAACAAAGTCAACATACATATATTTTTATTTTTATTGGTAATTATGTTTTTTGACTATGTTATAGAAATATTTGTTATCGGCATACATATTTATTTTCATTCAAGTGTAAAAACATCTCTGAATAAGGAAATGTAATAGATTTTGTGACTGTCACTTACAGAATCGCAAAATCGTCTCAAGTCTCAACAATTGTCTGTAACTTAAAATCTCAAATTTAGAGACTTGAGACTGTATCACAGTACAGAATCGCACGGTTAAAGTAAGTATTGAATGCATTAATTTAATTTTTCTTAATTTCCTTTTTAATAACAAAAACTTCTGTTTTAAGTGGAGAACATTAAGAAGAGGCGCGTTGTCACAAAAACACAAAATGGACATACGAAGAAAATAACATTTTAAAGAATTTTGATGGATGTGATTAATTATTGTCAATTTATGGAATGGAGGAAGTCAACAGGCGCAGGACTTGATATTGCAGACGCATATTTCACAGTAAAAGGCAATAAGGTGAATTATCATTCAGCTAGTTCATGTTGTATGTATTTTATCTTTTCTGTAATAAGTAGAACTCAAATATCGTCGCTGAACAATCATAACGTGGATGTTGAAATTTAGGAATAAATGTATGCTATTGATACAATTAAAGGCTTACCTTCAACAGTATCAACTCCGCTTTTTACACCATTTCATTTTACCTTTTCTGAGTCAGCGCAACCGCCAGAGGCTTCCATCGAGTTAATATAAGAGCCACAACTTATCTTAGAAGTATCAAATTTAAAACTCACACGACAAGAAGCAGTCTAAGTGAAGAAGCTTACGCTAATGAATTGTTGTTTCAATTAAATATTTAATTATTTTCGATTTCGCACATATTTTAGTCATCTTATTTTGTCTATTATATAATTTTATTTGTCTATTATGTCAGATGTGTGGAAAACATTTTTACGTCGAAAAATGTCTTCACGGCTGACAAACAACGAATAATAAATAACGACGCTGCTTGTGAAAAATCCTAATATGTATGTGTATTTAAGCAAGTTCGCACAGTCTGCTGCCCTGTTGACATTGCCAAAAATATTTCATTAAATTTCTGTTAGGTGTGTATATATTTACGTCTATTTAATTCACAAGCACACCTTGGGCCCTAAGATTATTATTTTTGACACGAAAATCATCAAAGTGAAGTCGATATATGTAAGAGAATGTGTTAAATACAAACATAGAAAATATGTACATAATGGGTTGTCAAAAAAGTCTTGATTTTTATTGATTTTTTTTTTATTAAAATTGAAATGAATTTTTGACGACTCATGCCCAGCTCTTGACCCGTGCTACGTACGAGGGCTGCTATATACATATATTCTGGCCTGGGGCAACACTAAGTGTTGCCAGGTGCAATCTGACATTTCCATTGGAAAGTTTGACATTTTTTAGTATAACATCACTCAGAACGTTTTGTCATTTAATCGTGAATTGTTTTACATATTTACAAGGAATTAAAAAATTCACCTCGGCCAAAAAATGGAATTAACTCGTGAACATTTCCGTGCGATCATTTTTCACAACTTTCGACGTGGATTATCACGACAAGATTGCATCGATGAACTAAAATCTTTGTATGGCTATGAAGCACCATCCTATAGCACTGTGAAAAACTGGTACAGCGAATTCAATCGTGGCCGACGCTCGCTTAAAGACCAATTCCGTGAAGGTCGTCCAAAAACAGCTGTTGTGGCAGAAAACATCGATGCCGTACGTGAACTGATAATGCAAGACAGTCATGTAACATACCTTCAGATAGAGGCATGCCTATGCATTTCTCCCACATGCATACATTCGATATTGCATGAACACCTGGCCGTAAAAAAGGTTTGTTCTCGTTGGATCCCACACAATTTGACAATCGCTCAAAAAAAGACTCGTGTGGATTGGTGTAAAGAAATGCTGAAAAAATACGATCGCGGTGCTTCAAAAGACGTTTATAAGATCGTCACAGGTGACGAATCATGGATCTATGCGTATGAGCCCGAAACAAAACAACAATCGACAAAAAAAATAAAAATAAAAAAAAACATTTTCGCCGTATTTTCTCTTTTTTTTGCTCCATGTTTGCGACGCTATAACTCACGAACGACTTAAAAGAAACGACAATCAATCAAACACGTGTTAGCGCGCGAAATGAGCTTTCCAAAAATCCAAAAAGGTACATATATCATGACCCGATGCGACGAATTAAACTAAAACTACGCGCTTTCATATTAATCATATGTTGAAACTTTGATTGTAAGCATCCTAAACAACTAGCTAATTTTTAAGAATACTAACGTTAACTGACGCGACTTAAGCGATTTTTTGATAGTATAAAAACGAAACCTTAGTACTCTATTCATAAATCTGTACAAAATTACCAGGCTGCAAGGTCATCAAGTTGGAAGAAGTCTTTCAAAGTACTTCGATGCAATCAGGTTTTACCAACAAATTAATTGCATTAGATTGCTGTAATAACGGGTGATCCAAGTAGAGGTACTTTTGTGGCCTAGTTTTGGCAGATCCCGTGTGAGCTGTGCCAAGCTGTCATGTTATTATACCCTGAACAGGGTATATTAAGTTTGCCACGAAGTTTGTAACACCCAGAAGAAAGCGTCGGAGACCCTATAAAGTATACATACACAGTTAAGTCGATTAAGCCATGACCGTCCGTCCGTCTGTCTGTATATATATGAACTAGTCCCTCAGTTTTTAAGATATCGTTTTGAAATTGTGAAAACGTCATTTTCTCTTCAAGAAGCTGCTCATTTGTCGGAACGGCCGATATCGGATCACTATAACATATAGCTGCCATACAAACTGAATGATCGGATTTAAATACATGCATGGGAAACTGAAATTTGACATGGGTTACTGCTTAAGTTAATAATATAATCTATATATTATATATAATCTATATATATTATCTACTATAGCATATAGCTTCCATACAAACTGAACACATAGTTGAGAGTGTAAGCGAAGACCGTGGAAAGTCGATTCGGTGCCATTAGCAGTAACTCGTACTGGCGTATAGAAGTACTTGGAGCATTTTATGTCGAGATCTTAAATTGAAAGCGTACAAAACACAGTTTGTCCAAGAACTGAAGTCGCTCGAACTTCCCAAACGATATCCCATCGCTCTTTGGGCTCTTGAAAAGTTCCAAAAAGATTCGACGTTTTCGAGCCAAATTTTGTTCAGCGAAGAAGCCTATTTCTGCCTCAATGGGTATGTAAACAAGCAAAATTGCCGCATTTGGGATAAAGAGCAATCTGAAGAGATTCAAGAGCTACCAAAAAAAAAAAATAAAGATTTGGTGTGGTTTCTGGACCGTCAACAGTAACCGATAACCGACTATTTGATGCCTGAAATTGAAGCTCGTGATCTCGGCGTCACTTCCTACACATGGCATCAATCAATGGATTTATTGAGAGAACACTTCAGTGAGCAGATAATTTGTTGTGGGCCGGTCAAATGACCACCAAGATCTTGTGATATCAAACCCTTAGACTTTTTTCTGTGCGAACATGTAGAGTTTAAAGTCTATGCGGATAATCCCACTTTGATTCAGTCCTTGAAGCAAAATATCACGCGTGTTATTCGCCAGTTACCAGTCAAAATACTCGAACGAGTCATTGAAAATTGTACTCAATGGATGGAACATCTGAGACGTAGCCGCGGCCAACATTTTTAAGAGATATTCTTCAAAAAATAAATGCCAAGAATGTTCTTTCGAATGATAATAAACATTCCCCATTAAAATTGAATTTTCTGTGTTTTTCGTTAAAAAAAGTAGGGAACCTCGAAAGGGATCACACTTTGTAACAAAGGAAAACACAACTAGGTATGAATGTACATATTTCGCTTAATGACGCTTGTCACTAGGTAAAATTTTTGACTTAGTAATTCGCTGTGACGCATAGCTTTCTTGGATAAAAAGTATTCTCAGACGTTTTTTATAGTCTGTCAGAGAGAATTAAAGCGGCGACTGGCATATACCTATGTTGAAACAATGAAATATATAAACTGTTTACTGGCCAAGCACTGCTAAAAGTAGATGCTCCTGGCGAATGTAATAAACCACACAATAAGTACGCAAGGTTAAACCCAGTAAAGTCGCAATGTAGATTAAACAGGTTACTAAATATTTGATTATAACTGAAACCCTAACGCAAATAAAAATTACTTTTATTTTTGCAGCGCACTGCTTTCATATTTACTCTTAATATCCTAATCACATTTTTGTACATTCAAACTAACTGCACTACTACATATTTAGGTGCATACATACTATATGTATGTAAGTAAGGGCCGTAATTTGTACTCCACAGAGTCTTCATCCATCGTGGTCGCATTATTTGGTTCGGTTGACCCGCAAAACTTGCCAACTTTTAATTGACTTTTTCAACCACGAAATATAAATGAGCGATATAAAGAGCTAAGGCAATGGGATATCCGTATAAATAGTGGACTTAAGCCGCATATTTGCCCAGCTGAAGATAAACAGAAAATATGATTTTCCTCGTTAAAGCGCTTGCAATGGCGGTGTTTTTTTTAACACATTTAAGTAAGTATTTAAGGTGATGTTCGCAGGTCTTTTAATGCAAAGAGAGAAGTTTATTGTTTTGAGTCTGTGATCTTTGTAGACTGATTATTCTAGTGTATGATACATTTACATATATTTTCCCGTAGTTCCTAGGTGAAACATAGGGCCTCCATATGATACATTTGAATGACAGATATTTATGAGATGAGCACATCTAACAAATCTTTTGAATACGTATATTTTTATACTCTCGCAACAATGTTGCTAACGAGAGTATTATAGTTTTGTTCACATAACGGTTGTTTGTAAGTCCTAAAACTAAAAGAGTCAGATATAGGGTTATATATACCAAAGTGATCAGGGCGACGAGTAGAGTCGAAATCCTGATGTCTGTCTGTCCGTCCGTCTGTCCGTCCGTCCGTGCAAGCTGTAACTTGAGTAAAAATTGAGATATCATGATGAAACTTGGTAAACACGTATTCCTTGGCTCCATAAGAAGGTTAAGTTCGAAGATGGGCAAAATCGGCCCACTGCCACGCCCACAAAATGGCGGAAACCGAAAACCTATAAAGTGTCATAACTAAGCCATAAATAAAGATATTAAAGTGAAATTTGGCACAAAGGATCGCATTAAGGAGGGACATATTTGGAAGTAATTTTTTTGGAAAAGTGGGCGTGGCCCCGCCCCCTACTAAGTTTTTTGTACATATCTCGGGAACTATTATAGCTATGTCAACCAAACTCTACAGAGTCGTTTTCTTCAGGTATTTCCATATACAGTTCAAAAATGGAAGAAATCGGATAATAACCACGCCCACCTCCCATACAAAGGTTATGTTCAAAATCACTAAAAGTGCGTTAACCGACTAACAAAAAACGTCAGAAACACTAAATTTTACGGAAGAAGTGGCAAAAGGAAGCTGCCCCCAGGCTTTTTTTAAAAATTGAAAATGGGCGTGGCGCCGCCCACTTATGGACCAAGAAGCATATCTCAGGAGCTACTAGACCGATTTTAATGAAATTCGGTATATAATGTTTTCTTAACACCCTGATGACATGTACGAAATATGGCTGAAATCGGTTCACAACCACGCCTTCTTCCAATATAAAGCTATTTTGAATTCCATCTGATGCCTTCTCTGTATAATATATGTATACATTAGGAACCAATGATGATAGCGGAATAAAACTTTACACAAATACGGTATTTGAAAAATATGTAAATGACGGATAATGAAATTTCGATCATAACTTTATGATGCGAGAGTATAAAATGTTCAGTGACACCCGAACTTAGCCCTTCCTTACTTGTTGAAATAGATATTGTTAGAGAAGCCCTTAATCTGAACGTAATCCTAATATGGGCTCAAAGGTTTTGGGTTTGGTCATTCAAAAAGAAATGGATATTATTGAACATTGATTATTTAGCCCTTACGGTTATTAGAATATAAATTTGGACTCAATATATGATGCCGGATAGTGCTAAGTTGGGACCAGTAAAGAAGTTGAAGTCTTCGATTTTATCAGCATAGTCACTTTGATAAGGAAAATTCTAAGCCTTTGTACTTAAAGGCGATTCGGCCGAATTAATAGACACATGATCTCAGCTCTTGGAATAATTGGCTCTTGGCACTAAACCGAATATGATCGAACAATATAACTCTTTGGTAATACTGATTCAAGTACTGAGCAGAATGCGGAGTAGGTTTGTGATCTTTTAAATAGCCTCAGATCGAGCTTATGAAATATTAGTGGTTTCAAACCCCAGACTATGTATTGCATAATCATAGAAAAAGAAATTTCTAAATGCAGTCAAGTTATGCAATGTCAAACCTTCGTGCATATTTCTAACATCAGCCGAGAATATATCACCTTAAACTAAGGATTTTATTTTACTATATGTCACTATCACTTCAATTTGTAGAAAAATAGTAATACACACGCCACAAATCGAGCTACTTCGTTCTAACAGCGAAAGTAGCCTACTTCATGAGCAGCAGTATTACTTTTAGACATTTATTTCATTATTCATGCCAGATTCCGCGAAAAGCTTGAAGGCATTTCTTAACAATTCAACATTTTTGTAACTGAAACCTGCCCAATTTATTTTAATATCTCTCGTCAAATTATTCTGCAGCTGCAGAAAATGGCATGCATGCAGAGATATTTATATATAAAGCTACAAACCATTCTGAAATGTTGACAAGAAATCGTTTTCAAAGAAAAGCTGTTACAACATTTTTGCTCTGACGCAAATTGGAGGCTCAGTGATTGATTGACGATGTGGTGAGTAATGCTGCTGGAATTTGTATTGAACTATACCTATTTACGCAATAGCGTAACTGTAAAATGAAATGAATTTAGTAATGAGTCGAAAACAACAAGGCTGGTCCAATAAGTACTCAGCCTACAAAAGAAAAATTGATTTCTGAACCAAGTCTCCTTCTAACAGGTTATACTTGATCTACTTTTACGCTAATTTCTTTAACCTGTGTGAGTACCTCCTCATTCAACTAAAATTCCAATCTGGCGAGTGCCAATTCAATGCCGAGTCGGTGTGATAATTTGGCATAGTAGAGCCCTGTGACTATTTCGCCCTCGCCAGGTAGTCAAACACTACTGTAAAGTGGTCTCACGGTTGCGATTGTTTCTGGAGGGAGGCAACTTGGCACACATTACGTCGACATTTTTTCCATATCCAATATTTATGAGATGCCTCTCTCGCCAACAATCGTTAGTTTAGCATTACAAGATCGTGAAGTTTTGTCAATTTATCCTCCTTGGCAGCCGTTTTCCTGCTGCCCTTCAACGTTTAAACTTGTTAAGTCAAAATTTCACAGTCGCCATCGAAGGAGAAGAGTCACCGTGTATAGTATACAAGCCCTCCGAGATTTCACTACACAATTTCTTTTTCAAAAACATCATCGACCAATATTGCCTTTTGCATTTTTTTTCCAAAAAAACGATCCTGATTTTTTGAAATCTTAATTTTTCCTTACAAAATATTCCAACCGATAGCAAATTTTTTTACAACAATGTCTATTAGCGAAGTTTAACTTTTATCAGATCACTCTATATATGTATGTAATTTGTATACGGTGGTTTTCATGGTGCTTCAATTAAGGTCTGTACCGAAAAGAAACGGCACACTTTCAATTAAAAATTTCTCATGAAGTAGCCGATTGATCACACTGCGGTAAGTACCGTTAGAAAGCGTGATCAGTTCTGCTTCTATTGTATTAGTTCAATGAAACCTGTTCTCTTAAATATTTATCAAAAAGTGGGCGAAAAAAGGCCCTCGTGATTCAAATCTTGAAGCAAAGGTGTTGGCATCAATAAACCAAAACAAATCAATGTCTGTGCGCGATTTGGCGAAAAAAACTAAAACCAGTGCTACTATGATTCAAAGAGTGAAGCAAAGAAATAACTTAAAGACCTATAAAAACAAAAGATTCCCAAAAAAAAGTCAACGACAAATAAAAATAGGGAAAACAAGACTACAGAAGTTGTCCGAACGTTTGCTAAAAGATTCTGTTGAATTCGTTATAATGCACGATGAAACATACGTAAAAATGGACTCAAGAACATTACCAGGTCCCCAATTCTATACATAACCAAAATTCCGGCCATATTTTGAATGAAATTTTCATTATTTTTGAAATATTGTTCAATAATGAAGACACGTTGTTCTATCGTGTGACGCTCCATTTATAATAAACCTAGACCGCCAGCTGTTTTTTTTATCCTCTCGCAACAAAGTTGCTAAGGAGAGTCTTATAGTTTTGTTCACATAACGGTTGTTTGTTAGTCCTAAAACTAAAATAGTCAGATATGGGGTTATATATACCAAAGAGATCAGGGTGACGAGTAGAGTTGAAATCCGGATGTCATATATCATCATGAAACTTCGTACACGTATTTCCTGGCTCCATAAGAAGGTTAAGCTCGAAGATGGGCAAAATTGGCCCATTGCCACGCCCACAAAATGACGAAAACCGAAAACCTATAAAGCGTCATAACTAACTAAGGAGGGGCATATTTGAACGTAATTTTTTTGGAAAAGTGGGTGTGGCCCCGCCCCTACTAAGTTTTTTGTACACATCTCGGAAACTACTATAGCTATGTCAACCAAACTCTATAAAGTCGTTTCCTTCAGGCATTTCCATACACAGTTCAAAAATGGAAGAAATCGGATAATAACCACGCCCACCTCCCATACAAAGGTTATGTTGAAAATCACTAAAAGTGCGTTAACCGACTAACAAAAACGTCAGAAACACTAAATTTTACGGAAAATATGGCAGAAGAAAGCTGCACCCAGACTTTTTTTAAAAATTGAAAATGGACATGGCGTCGCCCACTTATGGACCAAAAGTCATATCTCAGGAACTACTTCACCGATTTCAATGAAATTCGGTATATAATATTTTCTTAACACCCTGATGACATGTACGAAATATGGGTGAAATCGGTTTACAACCACGCTTTCTTCCAATATAACGCTATTTTGAAATCCATCTGATGTCTTCTCTGTATAATACGTGCAGGTGCAATCTGACATTTCCATTGGAAAGTTTGACATTTTTTAGCATAACATCACTCAGAACGTTTTGTCATTTAATCGTGAATTATTTTATTTGCAGGGAATTAAAAAATTCATCTCGGCCAAAAAATGGAATTAACTCGCCAACATTTTCGTGCGATCATTTTTCACAACTTTCGACGTGGATTATCATGACAAGAGTGCATCGATGAACTAAAATCTTTGTATGGCTATGAAGCACCATTCTATAGCACTGTGAAAAACTGGTACAACGAATTCAATCGTGGCCGACGCTCGCTTAAAGACGAATTCCGTGAAGGTCGTCCAAAACAGCCGTTGTGCCAGAAAACATCGATGCCGTACGTGAACTGATAATGCAAGACCGTCATGTAACATACCTTCAGATAGAGGCATGCCTATGCATTTCTCCCACCAGCATACATTCGATATTGCATCAACACCTGGCCGTAAAAAATGTTTGTTCTCGTTGGATCCCGCACAATCCAATTTTTTTGTTTATTACTCGTATGTTTATATATGTATGTACATGCCCCTGAGGTACGATAAAATTTCGAGCAGTATTCATTGCTTGCTTTGCTTGTAACAGACACAAAGTTTAAACGTGTTTTATGAGTTTGGCGAAGTTCGCTTGTTGAAAGTTCACACTTCGTTGCATTTTCGTTAATTCTTGGCCAAAAACAATAATGTAACGATGCTCCATCCTCCATATTCGCCGAACTTGTCTGCGTGTGACCTTTTCCAATTTCCAAAAATACTTACAAATATAACTTTAAAGGACTCTCGGTTTATAGATATATGAAAATCACTGAACCAGCTAGGAGCTATCCCAAAAATCAAGCTTGACATTGGTAAATATGAAAATGAAAGAATAAATATTATTCGTTACTTTTTGAACACTCCTCACATTATTGTAAATTTTATATCATTTTTATTCCCTGAACAGGAGACACGGCACTCGTAAGCTCCAGAAGGAAATATCGATGGCTTTATAAAGTATACAGTTAAATGATGAACGTGACAAGAGAAGTCGATTTAGCCATGTCCATTTATACACGCGAGCTGTTCACTCAGTTTCAGACCTTTATATCACATATATAATTTTTTATTTGACATAGTATTTTCACGTAATACGACATGAATTATTGTCCAATAAACACTAAAATAAAGAAATCAAAAGATTTATAAAGAGAACACTTCGGTGAGCAGACAATTTCACGTTTTGTATCGATCGATTAGCCAACAAGATTGTGTGATATCAAACCACTAGACTTTTACCTGTGGAGTTATGTAAATTCTAAAGTCTATGCGGATAATCCCGTTTTTGATTCAGGCCTTAGAGCAAAACATCACGCGTCTCATTCGCCAGTTACAAGACGAAATGCTCGAACGATTCATCGAAAATTGGACTCAACGGATGGACCATCTAAGACGTAGCCGCGGTCAACATTTGAAAGAGATAATCTTCAAAAAATAAATGCCAAAGAATGTTATTTTGAATGATGATAAATATTCCCCATTAAGCGATCGATCGTCTCAGTGTGACCCTCAGAAAAATCACTGATTTTCGCAACTTTTTTTATGTATTGTAAGTCTATTTATTATTATGGAATTAACTAATCGGTCCAGTATATTTTAATAAATAAATACATTCATGATGAATACAAAAAGATTCTGAATCTGTAGGAAAGTCGCTATCGAGCTATGGAAGCTTTCTGTTTTTTTGAAATTCGACAAAATGGCGACGGTATGAACAAAAAGTAGCGAGCCCTTTTTTTCGACAGTTTTTCGTAGAAAAAAATAGGTATAATAGATATAAAAAAATATATAAACTCCGAATGACGTTACAAATTAACTCTCTAAATTGGAACTAGATATCTTTGAGACTCTTTCTTTGAGAGCGGAAATCGTTTTTAAAAACACCATTCTGAGAAAAACGCGTTTAAAGATTGGAGTCGCTCTGTTCCCCACTCTGTTGCCTTTCTATAAGAAACGCTGTAGCGACCGTAATGATTTGAATTTCGATTTCAAAACTTGAGAGAATGTTTATTATGGTGTATACTATCCGATAATGCAATAAAAATATAGATTTCACAAAGTTTCACATTGAAACTTGAAGTATCTGTGTTTTTTTTTAAGTAGGGTTTCGTTGAAATGTATCAATCTTTTATATTTTCATAGCCCCTATATAATTCCATTCTTACTAGAAAATTCGAGTACATCCCATCTTTAACTTTGCCAGCAGAAAGCATCATTTAAAAAATTATTTTATATAAGTAAGTGGCATAGAAGTAAAGACATTACTACTCGTAAAGCCGTATTCGAATTTGCGAACAAATTTGGGAAAATAAATTTATATGCGTAATTCATGTTATTTACTAATTATTAAATTCGCTGGCTGGCTAGCAAAAAATGTGTAAATACTAATTTTGTAACGAAATGAACAATGTTTTAATTAATATTTTTGATTAACTTGTTCTTTTGTGAAACATAATGTACACACATACGTGTAGCGGTTTTATTTACATCCACACATACATATTTGAAAACTTTTGTGTGATATGTAAGGCTTTATTTTTCCGAATATTTAATGAAATCGCTTGAATATTTGAATAATAAAACAGAAACACACTTTTTCTCGGATGCGAATGCCGAATGGTGAAACGTTTGACAGCATATTAATTAGATTTCTAGGTAAATAATTAGCCAATCGCTGAAATCAATGTAAATCAATTATTTTAATTCTTGGAACATAATATTTTTATTTGTAAGTTGGTGTTGGATGAAATTATTGGTGTTTATTATTGTTCTCTTAAATAACGATTCAAATTACTTTGGAAATATGAATATAGTTAGAGTAGTATACTTAACTTTAATGCCCTACGGAGGTTTCTTGATGCGTTTTTAGTTTTTGTTTTTATACCCTGAACAGGGTATATTAAGTTTGTCACGCAGTTTGTAACACCCAGAAGGAAGCGTCAGAGACACTATAAATTATATATATAAATGATCAGTATGTCGAGCTGATTCGATTTAGCCATGTCCGTCTGTCTGTCTGTCCGTCTGTCTGTCTGTCCGTCTGTCTGGCCGTCTGTCTGTCCGTCTGTCTGTCCGTCTGTCCGTCTGTCTGTATATATACGAACTAGTCCCTCAGTTTTTAAGATATCTTTTTGAAATTTTGTAAACGTCATTTTCTCTTCTAGAAGTTGCTCATTTGTCGGAACTGCCGATATCGGACCACTATAACATATAGCTGCCATACAAACTGAACGATCGGAATCAAATGCTTGTATGGAAAACTTTCACATTTGACAAGATATATTAACGAAATTTGGTATATGTTATTTTCTAAGGCAACAATATAATCTCCGAAAAAATTGTTCAGATCGGATTACTATAGCATATAGTTTCCATACAAACTGAACACATAGTTACTAAAAGAAATGCAGCTGTGAAGGGTATACTAGCTTCGGTGCAGCCGAAGTTAACGTTTTAGCTTGTTTTATTTTGAAATGAAGGAATCTAGTCCACAGTGCCGTTAATGCTACGTAAAATAGATCTACCACCAAAGGGTAAATTGGTAATTGTAAATTGGATTTTGCAATGTCGAACGTCAACAACTATTCTACAGGGTTATCGGAAAATGTTTCTTTCCTTTAGAGACGTTAGACCTATATTCTTTGTCTCAACAAGATAGCGCCTCTCATCCGAAGACAAATTCTCAGAAAAAATGCAGCTGACTTTGTATTAAAATTTGTATGCAGTGTCTACTCATATATAATAATCTGTTAAGAGGCATACCAGTGGAACCCATGAAAAATTAAGCGATTTATGTGAATTTTTTTGAAGGAAAACTCGATCGAATGTTTCGAAACTCTTTGGATATAATAAGGTATATTTTCTGCTAAATTTTAAGAGTTTTTGTTTTTAAAAAAATGTTGAAAAATAACAAAGTTATATGCTGTCTTCGGAGGTGCCTAAAAAAAATGCCCCAACTGCTGACATGATTCCGGCCGAAAGAGTAGCTGAAACTAAAAAAATCAAAAGGTTATTAAAGCTAGAAGTATTTCTACACAATGACGTACAATTTTTGAAAAATATCAAAAATTAACAAAATGGTTTAATTCTGAAAAAAAAAATCCTTTTTTTAGGTAAAAAATTTTCTTTTTTTTAATGCCAAGTTACGAATCTTCAAATAATGGAAAAGATCGTAGGTTATTGTATAGTAAATTTATTCAACATTACTCAGTTTTAATTTGAAGTCGATTGGTCAATTTCTCGTTAAGATGTCAGCATTTTGAAAAATGTGGTTTCGAGAAAAACGCGTTTAAAGTTCACTTATGTATATACTTATACTATATTTATACCTGCGAGCGGTCGCTTTTCTGTTCAAGATACAACCTTGCCGATTTCACAGAATATTTTTGGAAGTATAAGCTATCGAAACAGCAAAAAAAAACAAATTTCTTTTTTTGAAAGTATCACACTGGTGTAGCCCCATTAAGTGTTTGCTTTATCTTATTAACAATGGATGGAAAGAAAATCGTATTAAGGGGATTGGTTTATATAAGGGTGGAAAAGCTCACTTTACACTTCACATAGAAATTGTAATTAAATTCCCCCAAAACATGAGCACGATCATCTGTCGGTAGACCTCAGTAGTGCGTTGCGAGTTTTACAATAGATAAAAATATCGAACAATAAATTTGTCTCAAATTTTGTATTTCGAACCAAATTTCGTATACGAAATCATTGCGAATGAGTGCCTACGAGTGGTACTAATCTTTCGAAGACGGTCCAAAGAACGTTTCAACTGATGGTGTTTGAAAATCGTCAGGCAAGTGTTAGAGATATGGCAATAGAGGGCGACATCTCTTGCGAGTCCATACGAATGATTTTGGTGGATATTTTGGGTATGCCAAAATAAAAAATGCTTATGGAAAGTATTTCGAGGACTGGAAATATCGTTGACATAAACGTATTACATTTGGTGGCGAGTAATTTGAAGTTATCAAAATAAATATTGATGAATAAGCAAATATTTCAAGAATATTTATTTACCACACTATTGATAAAATTTTCAGCCATAAAAACTGTTTGTGAACGCTTTGATCAATGTCAATACTTATTCGAAGCGATTTCCTTTTGCAAGCTTACCGTCGGTCAACTGATTATCTACTGACAACGCGCTAGAAGCAAATTGGGCTCAACATATGTAAACGGCTTCTTCAATGGTACGCGATAAATGAGCATAAAAGTATCATTTAATAACAAGGGATCCCAGAAGCAAGGGGCTAAAACTAAAAAAAAAAATGGGCGTAGCCTTGCCCTCTAAGAGGTTTAATGTACATACATATATCCTAAACCAGTTAGGCTATGAAACCAAATTCACTCACCATACCTGTCTTAAATCCACCCAACCGACGCTGTAAAAATGGATGATATAGGGTATTAGCCTATAATTTATATGTAACTTCCCATATAACCCTGAGCACTGCTTATATTTTGTTGAACCTCAGTACGTACTCCACCGATATCAATTGAATTTAGTTTATAAATTATCTTGAAAATAGTATGTTACAGTGTGAAAATTAGCGAAATCGGGCTACAACCACTCCTATTTTCCATAAGACCCAATTTTAAATTCCAACTGATTCTTTCACTTTTCCATAAACAAATCAAGCACCAATGAATGTATCGGTGCCCGAATAGTGTGGTTAAAGGTAGCCTACTTTCTGATAATACTCGTACTATGAGCGTATGGCAAATGTGTTGAATCGGACTAATAACTTCTTTAGCTCTACATATACCTAATGCCAGTACCTGAAAGTCAAACTTATTGAGTGTTTTTATGTGCTTTTATCAGACTATTGGAATTATTTCTTTAAGTATATAAATTAAAATGCTGAAACTGCATATACACTAATTGAATTTCTAGTTAATAGTTTCGTTATGTACTTGTAAATGTATAAAGTTAGAAGCTACATACATTACTATATTCAGAACAAAGGATACCAAATTAGAACTAATTTAAGTAAACTGAAAGGAGGTCGTGTTTGTAAAAGGTAAATCATTTTGTTAAATACTAATAAAGCACATAGCTTATGGAATTAACTACATGTGTAAGCATTCCGGTATGAATGTCGAAGCATTTAAAAAAATACGAAATACCAAACCTGCATGAAAAATTTTCGCATCTCCGCACTTTTGTAAATATATCACAAATATTTATGCTATAAATGTTAGTCATTGTGTGCTTGGGTTTTAATTGTTATTTAAACGACTTTTGATTGGGCATTTATTGGGTATAAGCAAATAAACTGTTTGCATTAATCTGCAGGTCTGCTAATTGGCTCATCTCTGACACATGAACTCAGGTACTTATACCTATAGTATTTATGGTACAGCACATATATTTATTTAAATACACGGTAAGCACTTTCATATGCAACATGTTGCACAAACAATATTAGTAACGGTGTTTAGTGCAGTTTGTGTTGCAACGAGTTAGCTGTAATATTGCCGGATGGATATATGGTACATTTGAGTGATGGATAGTGGAAATATTTGAGCTATGATAGCTGTCCATTACGTATTATAGTAAGTGAGTCTAAGTTAAGTCCTTTCCTAGTCAATTCAAAATACAAGTATATTATGATTAATTTCACAGAAAAAGAATTTTTGGCTCCTATATCATTTAAATATTTTAGTTTACTTAGTACCAATGCCAAATTTATTTATTTACACTTTCACTTGAGCAAAGTAGTCCACAATTTGTTGTGTGGTGCTTTACGTATATGCTTACATATTGCATCCAAATCAGTTGCCTCTCGGATTAGCTCTCCATTGCGCTTATCGTCTTCAAGCTCATAATCATAAAGTCTGACAGACTGCACAAATTTTGTTTTCGAATTTTTTCTTAGAGCTCTTGACTTTTATAAAGGGTAATCCATTTCGAGGTTCCTTACACTTTTAAAGAAAAAACCCAGAAGCATTAACTTTAATAGGAAATTTTATTAACACTTAAAAGAAACATCTTTGGCATTTATGTTTTGAAGATTATCTCTTTCAAATGTTGGCTGTGGCTACGTCTTAGATGTTCCATCGATTGGGTTCAATTTTCGTGGACTCGTTCGAGCATTCCGACTGATAGCTGGCGAATGACACGCCTTTGCTCCAAAGCCTGAATCTAAACGAGATTGTCCGATTTACATTAGGCTTTACATATCCCCACAGGAAAAAGTCCAACGATGTGATACCACACAATCTTGATGACCAATCGACCGGGCCAAACCTTGAAACAATCTGCTCACCGAGATGTTCTTACACTAAATCAACTGATTGGTGCGATATGTGATAAGTGGTGCCGTCTTGCTGAAACCAAATGTTGCCGGGATCACGAGTTTCAATTGCCGGCATCAAATAATGGGTTATCATGGTGCGTTAACGTTCTCACCGGCATCATTTTTGAAGAAATATGGACCGATGATTCCATCGGCGCACAAACCACACCAAACCGTTGTATTTTTTGGATGAAATGGCAGTTCTTGAATTTTTTAGCGTTCCTCTTCGTCCCAAATGCGTAAATTTTGTTGTTTACGTACCCATTGAGCGGGAAACAGGGCTCATGGCTGAACAAAATTTTGGCTCGAAAACGTCGCATCTCCTGGAAACTTTTCAAGAGCCCGTATAACGAAGCGATGTCGCTTGGATCTCGATGTAAAATGCGCCAAGTCGTTTCATACTTCAGTCCGAGCTGCGAACGGGGCCGAATCGACTCTCCACGGTCTTCGTGTACACTGTCAGCTACGTCTACTTTATTTTCTTCACTGCGTGCTGGACGTGATCTGTTTGGTGGAATATTATCCAATAATAAAATCTGGGTCTCAAGATGGGTGAATTGTAGTTTACAGAACGTCAGTATACAGTTGAACGATTTGTAAACATTGTTCAGGTGTAAGTCTTTCCACCATGAAATGCCAAACAATACTGAACAAAAGTAACATGACAACTTGATAACATACACCAGTTATATTACATTGTGACGTGACATAATGACGATTATAGAAACTGAAAGGCGGTGTGGTGAAGTGTTTGCTCTCTCTCTCTCTTCTGATTTCACTTGAAAAATCGTTTTCGTTAAAGTCGTGACTGTTTCACCTTAAGCCATTTTAGTATGCATTTATTCACTTTCAGGCTCATATCGGCTTGTAACGGTTTCCCAGTAAAGCACTTTCTCTATTTTCTTACAACATTTACGTCTTCGAACTTTCAAGTTGTCTGCACACAAGCAAAACACGTTAAAGAAATTGTAATTTAATTTAAGGAATTCACCGTATTCGAGAGCAACAGAGAAATAAAGCACTGTGTTCTCTTCGCAAAAACAATTTTAATATCGTCACTTTTTGGTTCGATTTAATCCTTCTTTTGTAAAAAACTAACGAAGCAACGACACAAATTATTTACACGTTTTGCTATGCAATTGTTCTTGTTATTCCATGAAACCGTCAGTGGAATACAATTAGATTTGGTATATTACCGGGTATATTATAGGTTAGAGGGACACTTAATATGAAATTAATTTAATAAAATAAGAAATGAAAGCTGATCCTTTAGCGGTACTTTTTTCAATAGCCGTTTTTTGACAGATCACGAGTGAATCGTGTCCAGCAGTCTTGTTATTTTTGTTCAGCATTGTTTGGCATTTCACCGTGGAAAGACTTACGCCTGAGCATCGTTCACAAATCATTCCACTTTATTAGGAAATTCACGTTCCATAAAGAATGTGTATGAACGCTTCGCTCAGATGCCGCCACTTCCCACATATGGCATAAATCAATAAATTTATTGAGTTAACACTTCGGAGAGCAGATAATTTCACGCTTTTGGCCGGTCGGTTGGCCACCAAGATTATGTGTGATATCAGACTTAGACTTTTTCCTATGGTGATATGTAAAGTCTAAAGTCTATGCGAACAATCCCGCTTCGTTTCAGGCCTTGGAGCAAAACATCAACCAGTCGTAATGCTAGAAAAAGTCATCAAAAATTGAACTCAACAGATGTAGCGCCTAAGACTTAGTCTCGGCCAACATTTGACAGAGATAATCTTCAAAAAATAAATGTCAAAGATTATCCTTTCGAATGATCATAAATATTCCCCATTATATTTAAAATGTATGAATTTTTTCTGTAAACAAGTAGAGAATTTGACCAGCCTTTATTATGGATATGGCATTTAGACAAAGTTATAGACCGAATTCACTTGAATTCAGCATTAAACCACATTACATTTATGAAAACGTGGCCACTTAGTTCCAATAAAGTATAGTAGAATTTAAATATTTCAAAGAGCTTTAAGTTTAATTGAGTTTAAGTGATTGCATTAACTCTTGAAATTACTTAAATATGATCGATAATATGTCTCCTTGCATTTTTGGTATAAAGTCTGCTAGAATAACGAAAGTTATTATACGTAGCATTTGGGAGTTGATCCCAACCGAATGTTGAAATTCTGTTGTTAAGTATATGAGGATGACGGAAATATTTAATAGATTTATCCATATTTGTCACCAGGGATTATTATTATCGGAAAGACGTTCCTTAAGTTTTATTAAATAAACTCAGATAGACTCACGTAGACTGTATAAAATATCTATCAGTGAATATGGTATATACTTGTAGCATACCGAAACTTTGAAAATCTTTATAGCAAGTATATGAGGTCTATGACAAGCATTGACCCAATTTAACCAGGACATTATTTCCAGGATGAAGCTAAGTCCCTAAGTTTCACATATTCTTATCTCACAGGTTGACCGCTCTTTTCCCTTCATCCATATTTTAGGTAGCTGAGGATTTGAGGATAATATGACATGATACGAAAAAAATAAAATTAATTAGGCAAGCCTTAAGCTGAAAATAAAGCGTTTGTTTACGTCCGATCCTTGCTTTTAGGCCGAAAATTGCAACTTTACTAGACATTTGCAAAGCAAAACAAAATAAACAATCAATTTGTGAAATAACGCACATCCTAATACCACTCGTATTACAATTTATGTATGAAACTCCAGCTCGGTTAAGTTTGCACTGTCTTTACAAGCTTTAAATTTTCTACTTGAGTGCAGCTTCTTCTTTTCGTTGTACATTCTTGTCAAGCGCACCGGTGCTGCAAGAGCCTGTTGCTTGGCAATATTTTATTCCTTTTCAAACATTTTTGAAGACCTTCGGCACTTTGCCGCTTGCATTCAAAGGAATGTCATAAAGCACAATGAAGTATGCAATTCGAAACCGGTTGGACATGCGAAAGTGAACTGGTACATGAATTTATGTATGTATATATATACCTTGACTTATATGTGTATATTTAACATCTTTGCTGCCTTCCTTTATTGTCGTAGGCACCGCTTATGCGGTTATAGCCGAGTTTACAATAGCGCGCCAGTCATTCTTCATTTTCGCTGTTTGGCGTCAAATTGAATATTCCAAGTATAGTCAGGTCCTTCTACACCTTGTCTTTCCAACTGAGTGGATGGCGGGTAATGCGTCGAATATTATTTTCATCCATTCGGACCCCATTCTCAGAACTATGTCAATGTCGCGATATTCGCCATTGCCAAAGCGCAAAGAACCATAAATCTTTCGCAGAACACTTCTCTCGAAAACTCGCAACGTCGACTCATCAGTTGTTGTCATCGTCCAAGCCTCTGCACCATATAACAGGACGGGAATTATGAGTGACTTGGTTTTTGTTTGTCGAGAGAGGACTTTATTTCTCAATTGCCTATTCAGTCCAAAGTAGCATCTGTTGCTAAGAGTTATTCTGCGACGTTGTTGTTGGTGTTGATGCTGGTTCCAAGATACACGAAATTATCTTCGAATTCAATGTTATGACTGTCAACAGTGACGTTCCCCTTGCGCGTAGGGGTTAGATTTTACCCGTGATAAGGCATGCCTGTCGTAAGAGGCGACTAAAATCCATATGCACTATGTTTTTCATTCTGGGCTTGCCTTGAAATGTCAGCATAGTCTATGTCAAAAATAGTGCTATAATACTCATCTTGAAATGATTAATATAAGCTTTATATTTATTCCCGGTATAAAGCATTTGTTTCACTAGACAAATGTGACCAGTCTTGAGTTCTAGGGGCTCAACTGGTGGTAGCAAAAGCTACAAGGTGTTACCAAAGACTTTAACCTGGTACCTGGTACCTGGTACCACTTTAACCTCCAACGGAGCAGTTTGCCCTCATCTGCTCATTGGATTTGGTTTTTTGTGGGGATTTGTGGTGGCTGTGGCTTAAACCTAAAGGCAGGCAGCGTTGAAAAATTCAGTCCAATGGGGAGTCGCATTGCGGCAGGGTGCCGGACCCAAAGTAAAGAGGTTTTAGATCGGCCTAGTACCCGACCAAGGCGGCTAAGGTGCCCCTATCCATCTAAACCAATTGGGACCAAAATATACGTGCAAAATGCATTTATACTTTGGGGCGCTGATCAACGCATTGTATTGATCTATGTGCTTCTAGAAAGCACCGTGAGGTAAGGCCGTCGTCGGCAGGCATTACTTACGTAAATCGCAACAATTGTTGTTGTCAACAGTGACGTGTGAGGCAAGTCGCGAATGCGGCAGCTGTTTGTTTGATGACAGGAGATACATATTTCGTCTTGTCTTGCCCTTATCCAGTCTAGAGAAAGCAGAACTAACGGCGCGGATGTTGATGCCAATGATATCAATATCTTCATACACTCTTATATATTATTGTACCTTCTCAATTCAGCTTTGTAGCTCCAATTATTTTCTATAGGGGTAAATTGAAGGAGTCGCACGATACTAAGTCACCTTCTTTGAAATCTCGATTGGTATCGAACGACTAGAAGAGCTTCTTCTCGATCCTAACGGAGCTTTTAGTATTGCTCAACTTTCGGATATAGATAGTTTAAATAAGAAGGCAAAGGCGAAGCGATAATCTTCATAAACCGCAATTGAAATTCTGTCAAAATTTTATATGTCATAAATTGATGAACTAATAAAGCAGAAAATAAAGAAAATAATAGTTCAATACTTCTACAAAACGCCATTTATTAGCTCTGTCTTCATTGTTTTTTAAATCAGTTACAAAATATATCGTAAATTCGATTACCAATTGTATTGAAGAATAACAAGAATATATGCTTACAATCTGTATAACGATTTTTGTTATGAGAAGCTCACAGGATTGTCTCCCGTAATTGGTGTATTATTTGTAGCCCTCATAGCTTTACTACATATAATTGTTCATTATCCACACCGTGGGCGCTAGTAACACAGGAGGAGTGGAAACTTTCTTATTTATACTATTAATAAATACTCAGCCCTATTTGGAGTGCTGTGAGTGTGTTTGCCGCTTATTTTGCCGAAAGCATGTCTCCATTCGAACGGAATAGCTTTAGTAGATTTGAAATTGTTCAATTGTTGCGAAAGTTGTGGGCGCAAATCCACGCTTACGCGCTTAGTTGCCCGCACATGATTGCGTATTATCGAATAACTCAGTGTTTTGCAAGTAATACGCTTAACAGTTACTCCTACTTGTAATTGCAGAGTTAATAGGCTGTTCATAATACTTGTAGTTGTAAGCCTATGGTTAGGCAACCGTTACCAAACTTTTGTTACTAAAATAGTATTTTCGTTTTGGAAAAGAGCAAAACAGCTTCAATTATTCAAATTCTTATACATAGATTGATTGACAGTTAAATGGGCTTATTGAAATTTTAGAGCTGTCCGACTTGCTTCAAATCAGTTTTGCACTTCAACTGAAACAATACTTTTCTTTAAATACTAGCCCACTTCAAAACAATAAAATTTGCCCTTTTGTGGGAGGTTCTTTATACAAATGAAGTCAAATGAAAGAAAACAAAAGGTTTCATATTATTTTCTATGAAAATCATTAGAATTCAAACTCATTTCACTATTTGCTTAGATTTGCTATTAGGTCTATCAATAGAAAGCATAAAAAAATAAAATCATCAAACTTACTAATTAAGTATAAAACAATTTTCGCCTTGAATCAGGAAGGCTCCTTTATACGCTACTGGTATAATGTTTAGGACACCTTCGATTAGAAAGAACAAGTAGTAGGGCGAATCGAACAAACCGCTGGTGTAATTTTAGCAACTTTACTTAAAAAGCAAGCGGATTGCCACTTCATTGATGTACATATGCATATTTTGACTTTCAAATATAAATTTTGCAAGAGACACAGAACTTATATAAAAGTTAAAGCGAAGAAATAGCCAGTCGAACTCGGCTATTATAAATTCAAACAGTTTGAAATCTAAACATTTGATCGATAATGTATGGCTTACTACATTCTGACAAAGAGCGGACTTCTATGTTTTAATAATTAATTTAGAAGTATTGATGAGTTTGAGACGTCAAAACTATGCTACACAAAGGTCAAATAGGCCAACTGGTGGGGATATATCTGTTTCACTCAGCTACAATAAGTAGATTCGTACCATACTGTGACATACTTCGCCATGTTTAGGGTCGGTGCGGTACTTTTGTACACATGTAGTATATTGTTTATTTATCTCTGCGTTAAGGCGCAATCATTACGAAACCTCAGACAACTTTTGACTTCGCTGTGACCTCAAACATAGTTACCTCCAACCCCATAAAAAATATCACATGAACAAAGATATAGGCTAATGGAATGGGAGCCAGAATTTATGTTATTGTTCAGAGCTGGATCTCAATAGACCCTTCAAGCTTCCGCAGTACTGCAGCATTGTTCTTTGCGGAGATCTTTGCGGTCAGAAAAGCGGGTGAGATAGCTAACAATGCAGGAAACAACATAAAAAGTTAAATAATGGGTTGTCAAAAAAGTTTTGCGGTATTTTTATTGAATTTTTTTTTTATTGAAATTGAAATGAATTTTTGATGACTCATGCCCAACTCTTGACCGATGCTACGGCTGCTACTATGCCGGTCTCTTTCGACCAATTCAGCGATTTTATCGCAATATTCGACGACAGGCCTTCCGGAGCGTGGCGCATCTTCGACCACCTCTACACCAGAACGAAAACGTTGAAACCATCGTTGTGCGGTGGAATGGAAACTGTATCGGGTCCATAAACTGCACAAATTTTATTGGCGGCTTGAGATGCATTTTTGCCTTTATCGTAGTAGTACTGTAAAATATGCCGTATTTTCTCTTTTTGCTCCATGTTTGCGACGCTATAACTCACGAACGACTTAAAAGAAACGACAATCAATCAAACACATGTTAGCGAGTGAAATGGGCTTTCTAAAAAAGGAAGCATAACCCGATGCGACGAATGAACAGAACTACGCGCTTTCAGCGCCAACTAGCGAAAATACCGCAATACTTTTTTGACAACCTATATATACGTCGATAGCCAGGCGGAAATTATGGCAATAATCTCACATCCCATTAAGCCAGAGAATATATTTAGAAGCAGGGAGACAGTAGAAGGTGAAGCTGTCGGAAAACGGCAAATGAAATATCTGATCAGATTTGTCAAACTGGCATCTGTTTGGCTACGGAACAAGTACAGGAAATACGGATGTCACTGAAACGATATACTATGAAATTCTCCAAAGAGTGACAGAAGAATCAGTGCGAGATGGATTGCTTTAGGTACATGGAGGATCGCCAAAACAATGTGCAAGAGCTCCGAAGGAAAACTCGCATGTTTCTTACTCACATAGTCAGGAAAGGACTGCGGGAGTCTTATTTCGGTATACGATTCATTTAATATGAAAAATTATTAAATCTACATACTTGTATATATAAAAGAAAGCTGTGTTAGTTACACCATTTATAACTCAAGAACGGCTGAACCGATTTGGTTAATTTGGAAATTGGTGTGGAGGTAGCTTTGAATCAGGGTAAGGACAGAGGATACCTTTTAAATCTTTATGTTAAAATTTAATGCAACTCATAAATACAAAAATTATATTTGAAATAATAAGCATTTGTTTAAAATTCATGTTTTTAGAAATCATTCGAATATATGCGTACAATTTTTAACAGATTCTTCCTCAAAAATAATACAATTACTAAGTATTTGGAATAGTAGAAAAGAACTGCAACCAAATACGCAGTGAAATAGATTATAACTGGCTCAGTAATCAGTCGTTGAGTATGTATTATACCACGTGCATCCCAAAAGACTGATGTCATAACCTTTCCAGCCGACTTTTTCGTCTTTCCACGCTTGAGAATCGGTTCATCATGTGCAGTCCACTAGAATGACTGTCGATTGGACTCCAGTGGGAAATGATGGAACTATGTTTCTATTGTCACACACCGACGCAAAAATTTGGTTTTATTACTTAAAGAGCACTCAAGCACTTCTCAGAATCAGTTATTCGTTGTTTATGTTGGATTATGAACTTGCGACAAACTTTGCACAGAGCTTTCGCCTCTTTAGAGCATCATTGTCCTCGGTACTCATTCCGTCTGTTTCCAGCTTAGCAAATATCTTTTCAACGGTGGATTTCTCTGAGCTCAAATTCAAGGGTATTTTCCCCCAAAAAGCAATGCTTTATTAACACACGAAATGCTTTATGATCCATTTTTTTGTAAACTAGCACAAGTTGCTTCACAAAAATGCTATATCTCATTAACTAATAGTTATAATCCAACTAATAGAAATCATATAGATGGTAGTAGTGGTATTATCTATGTATCAGCCACAGTGAAATGAATTGGCGGTCCTCTAGTTTATAGTAAAATATGAAACAAAATATTTTAATGTAGAGAATAAGTGCGAAATCAACGGCGAGCTAACGAAACGATGTGCAGGATAACTGTGGGATTGAGTGAACGAATTATCACGGTGTCAAACAAATTGGGGGCAGTGGTTCTTTTTGCTGGTTGCTGGTGTGTGGTGTTAAACTGTGCGGTGTGCCTCCTGTGTTGTCGGGCATAGTGTGATGTGTTTTTCTTGGACGTGATGTGTTGTAATTTAATTACTATTAGGATGTACCAAAATTGTGCTCATTATAGTGGTGTGTATATGTAACACAATGCGTGCGGAATGGGATAAATACCGAGAGTTTAAGAGGGTAGTGAGACGCATTTGCAGACAGAAAAACAGAGATTTGCGTGAGTATGAAGAGACAAGCTGGCCGACAGGGGTAATGCTCGAAAATTCTACGAAAAGATGCGGCGGCTAACAGAAGATTTCAACACCGGAACATACTCTTGTAGAACCCCGCAAAGTGATCTAGTCACCGATGCCCAGAGCATACTTAGATTATGGAGGGAACACTTCTCCTGCCTGCTGAATGGCAGTGAAAATATAACGCCAGGAGAAGTCGAACCCGATTCCCCAATCGATGACGATGGAGTAGACGTTCCATTGCGTAACCATGAAGAAGTTCGAATAGAAATTATCTCTCTGAAAAACAAAAAATTGACGGGGATCGATGGATTGGCGGCCGAGCTATTCAAACACGGCGGCGAAGAGCCGGATGGACGAAAGCATGCCGAGCGATTGAAATGCGCTCTGTCCAATCCACAAAAAAGAACATCCCACGCCAACTACTGTGGGATAAGTCTCCTCAACAACGCGTATAAGGTTCTATCGAGCGTATTGTGTGTGATTAGAACTTATCACTGTGGCTTCAGGCCTGGAAGATTAACAACAAATAAATCAAATCAGTACTAAAAGCTTCGCCAGGATCGGAAAGGACCTCTCCGAACCGTTCGGTACCAAGCAAGGTTTCAGACAAGACGACTTATTTTCGTGCGACTTCTTCAATCATAAGTGGAAGCAAATGAGAAGTATAGTGCGCTCTATAAAATAAAATTGGATAGTAAATTTCGGTATCTTTTGGGTTTTAACTACAGCTTATGGACCATATCTTCTAAGACGGCCAATAAAATCAAGATTTTTGAAAAAAAAGGTAATTCATTGGTAATTCACTGGTAGTTCATTGGTAAAGCTGGTAATTTGATATTGATCGGATCATTAGTTGCTACACTTTAGAAGACTAAAAACCCAAAAACTATTGAGAAATCGTCTTAAATTTGAAAATCTATTGATTTATAATTAATAATTATGGCTAAATAAAATACTAAATGTTTAAGAGAGCGGTAAGGTGGGTATGGAGTACAATCTATTGCATTTATTGATGATGAAGAGCCCCTGTCAGAGCTTGTTTTGGGTAAATTACTTCAGTACTTAAAATCAACTTTAGTGATTACGAAAAAAATCCCTTTCACCATCACAGTCGTGACCATCAACGATGTGTCACATGCAATTTATGTTCCTTACATAAATATAACAATCATTCTATCAAAAGAAAGTCACAAGATATTAAGCTGTCATATTGATGTTTGAACTTACAGTGTGTTCAAAAAATAATATTTTTCCTTTTCCTTCGCGAAAAACTGTTTTAGTTTTATTGCAATTGTTCAATTTCGATCAATGGCGCATACAATTTTTCCGATATTCTTAATGTGACATTTCCTATCTTCAAATAAGAAGAATTAGTGCTGAGTATAAGAAACGGTTTGAAGCAGCTTTTCTAGCAAAGCATTCTAAAGGTCTCAAATGAACTAATTAGAAAAAGAAATGTGTTTAAATATGATTTGTACATTTGCGAAGAGGCGAACTGACTATTATGGAGAAACTGGAAACAAAGATGACAACCCTGGAAGAGGGAGAAATCACCTGACATCTAAATATGAGGACAAAGCTATTGTTCAAATGATCACTGCTTAGGCTAAGATAAGCTAAGAAAATGTTTAGCAAGGAATTAGATACATCTTTATATGCAATACGGGACAGAGCATAGAGCTGAGACATCAAACGCAGAAGTACCAATAGCAAACCACTTCTTTCAAAAATAGGCATTTAAAGACCGCTGTATTGGGCTGAGAAAGCCATTCATCGTGATTGGAGCAATTTAAAATTTACAGATGAGTCTTTTTGTACTATTCAATTTCTTTTGTCGTGTTTGGCTAAGAACAAGTCCAACATTTATTCAAAGCAGTGTTAAGTACCCCCGAAAGATACTCAATGGAAACAAGAAACTCATATTGTTACATATTAGATTGGCCAACACAATCACCAGACACCAATCAACAAAAGATTTCATTAAGCTACTTCCACATACCTGGAAGTCGCAACGAAAAAGCTACTTTTGGAGCGCACTGTATGTAATGGTGCCGGTGGGCTTGCGATGATGAAAGTTAAGCTTAAAGCGAAGAAGGAATAAATAAATGATGAAAAGTGTGTTTGAAGGGCACGTGTGCGCATTTATCAATGGTTAGCTAAGCGAATTCCATAATTTGGAAAAAATAATTAGGTTATTCGCACGTGTTGCCTGTACTAACGGTTGATCCTTTAGATGTACTTTTTTCAATAGCCTTTTTTTTGACAGATAAAACGCGAGTCGTGTCAACCTGTCACTTTTATTATTTTTAGTGCAAAAACTGATACCTTCGGGGCGTTGCTAAAGAAAACCAATCAGCTTGTGAAATAATGGACTCCACAATGTATATTGCCACTTGTCTGGGCAGAGAGTGTAACGATTTAATGAAGATTATTTTCCACAAATGATTTAATTAACTGTTGAAAACCGACTCTTTTACGTACACACTAGTATGTGCACTATATTTACACTCTTGCAACAAGTTGTTAAATTTCCATTCATCCTTTAATTGCCCTTTTCAAAAAGGTGTTGAAAATTACTTAAACTGCAACGCATCTTCAGCCGCAAATACGTGGCTAAAATCCTGTGAGAATTACGGTTATATTATGTTGTAACTGCTGCCAACCAATTATTCAAAAAATTTGCTGTAACCCAAATAAGTACAATTCGATTCAGAGCAATTCACCACATCGATGAATTGCGGTTCCACTTTGGCTTACAGAAATGTCGACAAACATATTTACGTGGCGATAAGCAAATTTGAAGTGCATATTGCCAAGTCAGAGGTGCATTCCAAAGGTAGCAGTTTGTTTGATAATGCGTTAAATGCTAAAATACCAAAGTTTTCGCAGGAAATTCACTAATTTGATTACAAAATAGAACCCAAAATAGATTTTAGTTATAATTAGTTAATTTTAAAAATATATGGTTCATTTCAAACTTTAACGGATTACTGAATTTTTTTTAATTCTTCCAAAATCCCTTTATTATTATTAAACATTATTATGAAATCATTATAAAGCAGAGTGATAGAAACATCACAAAATTGTTGCCTACATTAAGGCGTCTCTTGGCAAGTACATACATATATAATGAGTCCCTGAAATTTTTTAACTAGTTTAAGCTTTGATTTTTTTCTTTGAATTCTATGGATGGATGTGACGAATTTTGAACAGCATTATCAAAGCATCTAAACGGAAAACCCCGTGGCAGTGTGTTATGACCACATAGCAATCGATCTTTGTAAATGATGACATTGTCTTATCTTCTTACTTATTGACACCTTATTCTTCATAGATAATAGCGAGTTAGAGAATCAGTAAGACTATTGGAGTCTGCATGCTTACAAAGAAGATAATCGACGTTGTATAATATTTGATAATATATCCGATATAATATCCCGATCTCGAAAAATGACAAGCAGGAAAAGACAGAACTAACAAAAACCTATTATGATACGAAATTAGATATTTCCGTATAAGTATTAAACATTTTCAATATAATCTATGATAATATTTATCTATGTATCTTATAGTACTTTATTCTAAACTGATTATAATTATGTATTAAGGCGAGTTAATTTACAAGGAGCCAAAAATTGGAAAAATCAGTTTTACGGTAAATGTTCTACGGGACATTATGAACAATTTTGTTTAAGAGACTATGGGTTTAAAGCCGGTTTCGAGGCAGCGATTTTGAAGGCGAAGGTTTTTGGGGATTATAAAAATGTAATAGTCAGTTTTTGATACATCCGAATGACATTCAATAGGTAGGTGCATTCTGATATTCTATCGATTATTACTGAGGATCGGTCAAATTGTATAGCTATAACATATATCTCCCATACAACCGATTAATCAGATTTTTTAAACTTCGCCTTCAAAATCGCTGGTTCATAACCGGTGTTAGACGCATATTCTCTTAGCCTCTTAGGTTGTTCAGAAGGATGCTTAGAACATTTTCCGCATAAACGATTTTATAAAAAAAAACTAGTTAGAAAGAGCTAACTTCGGGTATAACCAAGCATTTTATAATCTTGCAAGTTGCAAGTATTAAAGCCAGGGAGTACCTTCTAGTACTAAAGACTTGTTACTTATAGGGGTTCTAGAGCGAGTTTTCACAAGATTTTAGTCAATCTAAGCACAATTATGCACCGTTCTAAGAAAAAAACGATCTCTCAATTTTATTAAGATAACTGACATATTGAACATATACGATATAAAGTCACCAGGAAGTTCTATAATCTTTTTATTAGGTATTTTGTAGCTAACCCGATTCAACTCATTTTCAGCACACAAAGATACCATATTATCAAAAATTCCTCTAAATTCCAATTATATGTATATCTCACACATTGGCAGTTATTTCGATATTTTGGGTACACATATTCAGTGCCTAGCGGCTTAAACAGTTTTGGTTCGATTTAGATAAATTTTAGCCATAAAGTGGCAGACTTCAAATGCACTATTCGTGCAAAGTTGTATCCTGATGTAGTAATTCATTCTTGATTTATATACGTGAAAGTTTCAAATGGAATTTAAAATTATGTTATATGGGAGGTAGGCATAGCTGTAGTCTGATTTCACTCATTTTTACACTGTAAAATGGAAATATCACACGAAGCGGCTGGAACTCCAGCAAGTAATATGTTGTTAGACATAATGGACTTGGGGTCCAAAAGAATCTTAGAAAAGCTCAAAAGTACTGACAGACCATACAACTAAAGAGAGAAAGCATGAAAGCCGAACCAGTCCCTAAGATGGCATCATGGATAGAGTGAATGCGAGACGAAAGGGATTATTACAAGACGCCATTGCTTAATGCGCATATCTACTTTAGAGAATACTTACATAAATATACGCATGACAATCGGTATGACTGTTCCTTTTCTGTTAATGGTCATGAAAACAAATGGCTTGATCAGTCAATTTGCATGCCAGCTTTATGCTATAGTGGCTCGATCTGAACAATATATTCGAAAATATTAGCGGTGCCTTATACAATAAGCTGTTTCAAATTTTTTGAAGATATCTTGTTGAATGAAAGCGTTTTTTATATAAGAACTTGATTTTGATCCGTCAATTTATGTAGTGATCTTCAGATATTGTAACGCTACCTTGGTCAATAATTAATGTCAAATTATATGAAGATATATCTTTAAGTAAACAAGATTTCCTGACTAGAGCAGTTTGTGTAGAAGCTATATGCTATAGTGGTTCAATATGAATAACCTGTTTGGAGATTGTATTATTCCCTTGAAAAATAATTCATGTCGAATATGGTGAGGACGCCTTGTCAAATAAGAAAATTTTAAAACAAAGCTAGAGTTCGGTCGGACATTATGTATGTCAGCTATCAGCTATAGTGTTCCAAAATCGGCGGTTCCGACAAATGAACAACTTTTTAAGTAGAAGAAAACATTTGCAAGTATTCAGATTGGGTTATAAATAGGGTCTCCAACGTTTTCTTCAAGGAGTTGCAGTCTTCGTAGCAATATTAATATATCCCGCTCAAGGTCCAAAAATTATGAGCAATTGACTTCAAGGAAAGATAATTGTATTTTGTGGAATTAAGAATGACATTTACAAATTAGAACATAGTTCAAAGAAGCTATCCCTTAAATAACAATTATTTGATAAAAAGAGACTGCTTATGCTGGAATGTCCCACATGTACAAACCAACTGTGAACTGCTTTATAGAGAACAAGAAAAAACATTCTTTTAATCTCATTCAGGTACGAAATTTTATTGCGCGGCAAAATATGAATTGAATGCGCCTTACCCACTTACATAAGCGCTTACATTCACAAGTATATATGTATATATACAAATATATGTATGCATATTGGTAAACATAAAGTACATGAAACCACAAATTCAATATTCATTGAAACCCATTGATCGAACTCTGTGGGAAAGGCTGCTTTGTTGTAGCTGTTGTTGGCTCGTTGGTGCAGCGGTACAACGGTACATCGGTACATTGGTTGCCGCCATTGGCACACAAATTGATTTTAATTACCATCTCATTACGAGAATGTCGCTGCGGCACTTGCCTACCGCCTGCTCAGCACTCAGCACTCAGCACTTATGCCATTTGCACTTTTTCGTATTTGTGCTGCATTATCACATTTCCGTTGCATAATGCACATTTTCAATTGCCACCAACACCAACACGAAATATGCACGGACACATTATGGCTACCTTCGCTTTCAATTATTATTGCCATGTTCACTTTCCTCTTACTCTTTTTCGTTTTTCTTTTCTTTTTTTTAGGGCAGCGGTTTTACAAATCACTTTGGCACTTGCACCTAGTTCTACAGCGCTTTTATCGCTCACTACTAACACATTGGTGTGTGCTCATTCTATATTTCATGTAAGCATTTGTAAAAGAAACAAGAAAAGTCTTAGCAACAAAATGTGGAACTTGCGATTTTTCCATAGAAATTAGCGATATATCTGGGCATGTCACACACACTCCCACTAACACATGCACACAGACACATATTTGTATTGTCACATTGGCATGTTTTTACAAAATCAACCTTGTCTCACGTACGAAAACATTGCATGCGTAATGCACGCGGACTTTCGCTTTTGCATTGTGGTTAGACAGGGCGTATGCGGCTGCCTTTCATAAGCGACTACTCTTCATGTACGCATTGCTCAGTGAGCGTGCTGCTGCAACGTCGCTTGGGGTTCGCTGAATAATAGACACATACGCGATTTTTGTTAGCAATGTTTGCTGACAATGCTCAACGCCAAAAAGCATACTTCAATTTTTGAATTTGCATATTTTATTCATATACGTGTACATATTTGTTCAGTCACAGCGACACACACAGCGACACACACATGCGCATATATAGTAATATACAAGCAAAAACGTCTATGTACAATACCTGTGAGTACCCTGTAGAAAAATACGGGTATGCAAACTTTTTTGATACAACTATTACACTTAAGGGATCGCCTCAGTGTGAAGCTCCGAAAAATTACTGATTTTCGCGTTTTTTTCAAATGTTGAAATTTTTTTTTGTTTTGTAAATAAATACATTCCTAACAAATACGAAATTATATTTTTATTTTTATTTATTGGATGTATAATAGTTAAACAAATTGTTGAAATGACACTTAAAAAATAAAAGTTCCGGTACGATGACCACGATTGCGGTCGCAATTTTGATCTAAACTAAAAACTTCAAAAAGATTATTAATTTGTAGGATAGTCTCTATCGCGCTATGGAATTTTTGTTTTCTTTTTTGAAATTTGACAAAATGGTGGCGGTTTGAACAAAAAATAGCGTGTTTGGACCTTTTTTACGACAGTTTTTCGTAGAAAAAAATAGTAAGATGTCAAAAAAAAAAACAGAAAAGCTTCCATAGCGCGATAGCTAATGACGTTAAAAATCTTTTCTCCAAATTGGAACTAGATATCTTCAAAGTTCTTCAAAATTGTAGTTGCTATGTTCCCCAGACTGTTCCCTTCTACAAGAAACGCTGTAATAACCGTAATAATTTGATCGATTTTGATTTTGATTTGATTTGAATTTGAAGGAATATTTTTTTCAGTGTATATTAACCGATTATACAACAAAAAAAATCGATTTTTACGAAAATTTCGAACTGAGACGATCCCTTAATGGTTAACCGTTTCCTCCCAAGGTCTTTCAGTTTCTATTTACATTATGGATAACAGAAAATGATGTGTTCATCCGCATAAAACAATCAACTAAAACACAAAAAATAAAAGATTTTTCTATAGATCAGGTATGACTCACGATACTGTCCTTGGATTTTACCACGTTCCATTTATTTCTGGGATCTTTAGCTTAAGGGGTTATAAGGGTTTCATCGGGTAAAAACCAGCCTTTTTTCAGCCTTTTTGAAATATTTTATTAGAATTGTTTATTGTTACAAACATACACTATTAAAAAAAAACCTTAAAATTTTTGGAAAAAAAAAATATTTTCAACTCGGCCATTGCGACCCCATTTCCGATGACCCCTCGGAAAAATAATGCACCTGCGTTGGCAGGATAACTCTCTTACAGGATAATCTTAACTGAATAAATAAGAATTTTAGTTAAAACCTCAACTCGAAACTTGGACAAAGTAGAAAAAACTGAAAAATGGATTTTTGCAGACATTTTCACAAAAAAAATGAAAGTTTCAGTGCAAATTTCGAAACGTTTTCTTTTTAAATAATTGTTATGGAAAAAAATCAAAAAACCACAGTTTAGAGGAAAACGCGTTTAAGGGTGGCGCACTTATCCTAACTAGCATCTAGCGGAAAAGTTCTCTATTCCGTATCTCCGAAACTATTACACGGATCAATTTCAAAATTTTAAAAGAAAATAAAAACAAATCGATTTTTTGAAACCCCAAAGCCCATGTAACCCCTTAATACACTTTCAGTATTTCGTTATATATACGTCACAGAATTTGAAAAGCCTTTCCTAACCAATATTTACAAAAAAAAAATATTTTGTCTTTCTAACAAGACAAACCGTTGTCTTCGGTTTCAGCGAAACTGTAATACCCTTTACAAATAAAAAAATATTTCATCAAAACATTTGAGTTTGTCTGGTCAGTTTGTATGGCAGCTATATTCTATAGTGGTCCGATTTGGAAAATTTGTCCGATGAATATACTGATGTCTTGGAAAATAGGCCATTTAATATTTTCGGAGGAAATATTGTCACTTTATATGATAACCATGATATAGTGGTCAAATACCGGCAGTTCCAACAAATGAACAGTTCTTGGTGAGAAAAGAATGTGAAAATTTTCAGAACGATTTCTCAAAATCTAACGGACTATTTGGCTTATATACCGACACACATACATGAGAACGTATGGCTTAAAATAAATTCGTTGGATGATACAACCGTTGAATAATAACTCGAGTGATTGATTTTGTCAAACGCAAGCTTTCACAAGCAGATGAACCGCTGGCATTAATTTTGAAGCCTGGCATTCATATGTGTTTCTCATAATCTTACAGAACGAAATTTGCTTCGTCGCATTAACGACTGTGATTTGCTTAACAAACCTCAAAGAAGTGATCAATTTTCGAAGCGCATTGTTACAAACGACGAAAAGTGGGTTGTTTAGAGCCCTGAATTGATCATTAGGTGTAGTATTCTACCAGTATGCGAGTACAAGTTCGGTGACTCTCCAAAAGCCTTAGCTTTTTCAGCTTGAATCGGATGTACTACGCATCATATTTCGCAGACTTGACACTTCGGACTATTACTTGTTCCGTTCTCTGCAAAATTGTTTGAATGGCAATACCTTCCTGAATAAAAGAGTACAAAATTTCTGTAGAGCATACGCTCTTAAATAAAAATGAATTTTATTCGTATTTTAAGAATTCGACGATGTTATAAATTATAATGTTAATCTAAGTGAATGTCGAAAACCAGGCGGCGAGTATAAAATTCCGAAAAAGGCGACAGCCGATGCGTGTGTTGTGCGTTGGTATTCTCATCGAATGTGTTGAATCTGCTCAGGGGTCATCCTTTATGTTGAGCGGGTTCATGCACAAGTGTGGTGAGTTGTGTTTTGTACGAATGTGATGTCATTGACTATGGTCGTTTCCAAGTTGTCCCCAGATGCGGTGGATTGGTGATCATGTGGTGTATACAGTGTTTTTGTTAGGGTGCGTCATTTTATCCCGGGTAGAGTGGGGGGATGCTTAACTCATTTAAACACTTCCCATCAAATCAGAACATCAAAAACCATTTAAACTAGTTTCTCCCCTACATGTATCAAAAATTTTGTAATCGAGAAATGAATCTCTTGCCCGAAAGATGGCAAAAGGTATTGGATCAAAATGCAGATATATAATTTCATAAAATGTTTTACACAATAAAAAACGAAATTACTTAGTGACTTCCTTCTGATAGTAACAAACTTCGTCTATAAAACATCGGTGAAGAAATCAGTCCAGTGTTTTGCAGAGGCAAACTGCTACTAATACCACTCTGTCTGAGATGTGCACCCTACTTCTTGTGAAGCCACAATCATTCCACACAGAACGACTATACCGAAATTAATCTTAAATATCGCAAATAAAGATAGTTTGTGAAAGAAAGCAAAGCAAGAAATTTACAACGTTTTTCTCACAAGGTATGTACGTGTGCATAAATCGCTAAAGTCATCTCTTCAGTGCATGTGTACTGAGACAATGTATAGCTTTCACCGAAATGCAAGCACTCATGTTACCTGATGAAAGTAAATCCAACCAAAGTGCAAGCCAAAACTGCGGGTAAGCCGCTACCTCGTTAAGGAAGTAGTTGTTGTTATACATTTTTGTTGTTTTAATTTCGTCAACAGTTGTGTATATCTTGGAGAGCCCTTCCATATTATTGGATGCTTTATTTTAAGTGGAGCTTTACTATTAGTATTTCACGGAAAGTAACTCCATATTTCAAGTACAAACACGGCTTGCAAAATTGTTGGTGAATCAATTTAAGCAACGTTATTTATTGTTGTAATCCATGGGCATGTATAGTTTAAGATTTTTTTATTTATAGATGAGATAAATTCAATTAAGCGAAAACCTATAATTTGCCAGCTAGCGCACAATAAAATATAAGACTGTTATTTGGTACACCGAATTGCATTAAGGATGGGCATCTATGGTTTTAAAAAATATGAAAAAGTGGTCGTGGCTCCGCTCTTTAATAAAGCATTGAAGCTATAACACCTAAAGGTATAAGAAAATTTTATTGGAGCCGATGTCAAAATAGGTCAATGAAGGTGGCACCTCTAGGTTAAATGACATACCGCCGGACCTACTCTACCAATTTCAGCCAAATAATAACATTATCGTGAAACTCCTTAATCATAGTGAAAACATGAGCGAAATCGCATAAAAACCACGCCTACTTATCATACATTGTGGCAAAAAAGCATCCGAAAGTTGTAGTTGTATTACCCGGGTAAAGATATTTCAAAAATGTATTTTTTTAAGTTGTTAGGACTGTTCTTAAGGGGGTATTCTGGTCTAGGATTTCGTTTCGTTTTTTTACATATTTTGAAAGTTTAGACTTTCAAAAATATGACCTTGAAAGGATTTTTCAAAATTCGACTTATTTTCTGAGATACAGCCGATTTTGTGACGTGGCGTCCGTGTTCACTAGAATTGTCTCCTAAACTTTATACGCGTTTTTCTCGAAACTACTTTTTTTGAGCTGGTTGACATGATATCTCAAGTTCTACTGAACCGATTCCTTTGAAATTTGGTATATATCTTCTTTATACAATGCTATGTCGTGTCTGCCTTGGATTTTCAGAAAATTTTGATTTGAAGTAGTTTTAAAAAACTCGAAAAGGTCGAAAAAATCGGGTCAACAAAATTTTTTTTTTCAAGTCGACGCCATTTTGTTGTTTTATTTTTTTTTTTGAAAATGGTCAACTCGATAACGACATCTTTACTAATGAAGAATCTTCTTGTTTTTTGTGTTTAGAGCTCTACAAGGGTTCAAATCACGTCAACCGGGACGCACCGTTTTTTTTTGAAGCGCCCATTCCACCGGCCTGTATCTCGACGAACTTTGGTTTTCTGCAATTTTTTTATATTATTAAAATGTCAATAAAAAACATATGAAAAAATGGATGGTAAAAATGCCTAAAATTCATGCGTCTAGACCAGAATACCCCCTCTCAAATATGAGAGCGATCTACAAATCAATTTATCTCGATGTTTGTATTTCTAACCAAATTTCGTGTGCGGAATCGTTGCGATGCATTGGAAAGGCTTATGGTGATTCATTTTTATCAAAGACACAAGCCTACGAGTGATGCAAAGCCTACAAAGACGGTCGAGAGATCGTTGAAGACATGACTCCTTCTGGATAACCTTCGACCTCTTCAACTGAAGAAAATATTAAAAAAGTGACGGATATGCTGCTTGAAAATCGTCAGGCAAGTATTAGAGATATGACAAGAGAGTTATCTCTCGCGAGTCCGTTCGAATAATTTTGGTGGATATTTTGGGAATGAAAGGCGTTCTAACTAGATTCGTCCCGAAACAGCTGAGTACCGTAAATAGGTGCTTTTGGACATGCCTGTTCGTGCGAATTCCGATCACACATTCATGGAGAGCATTATGACCGCCAACGAGATATGAGCTTATGAGTTTGACATGCAATCAAGTCAGCAATCATCGGAAATCCACCCCAGAACCGCTCAAAAATTAAGGTCATGCTCATTGTTTTTTCAATATTCGTGGTTTGGTGCATCATGAATTTGTTTCGGAGTGACAGAAAGTCAATAAGGAGTTCTATTTGGCCGAATTGAGGCGTTTTTGTGAGGTTATCAGTCGAAAACAGCCGGAATTGTGTAAGAAAATTCATGGATTTTACACGATGACAATGCACCATCGCATGGGGTCACGATTGTATAATAAATACCATCGATCAATCACCATTCACCATATTTTGCTCCATGTGATTTTTTCTTGTTCGCCAAGCTTAAAGTGCCGCTCCTTGGAACCCGTTTGATCGACGAGATAAAACAAAATTCGCTGAAAGAGCAACAGGCCATTGCAAAAAGTATTTATGGAAAATGTTTTGAGGACTGGAAATATCGTTGACATAAGTGTATTACATCTGGAGGGAATTACTTTGAAGGCGACAAAATAAATATTAATGAATAATAAAATATTTTGAGTTTTATTTAAAATTTCCGTTTGGAAATATATCGATACAAAACTTTGCTTTAATAGTGCCGCTAAGGTATGCCAACTCGCGTCTAAAAAATTACAAAATCAGACCGAAAGTGTTCAAACCATCACATGCCATATATCTCAAAAAGATTTTACAATCATACTTACAATACACTACAATAATAACAGTACTCAACAAATCTGAAGGAAAAATTTGCGACTGATATGCTAAGAGGTCTGTGGGATATTTGTGTGTGCTGATTATGAATTTGAGTTCAAAAGTTTTCCATGCCGTACAGTCATTGTCATTTTAGTAAATGATGGCAGTTTGACGTATCCACTAGACCACAAAACAAAAAATCCTACGTTTTAAAAAGTTCATAGACCATTTTCATTTTTATAAGCTCAAAATTAGCAAAATTTGAGTAATCTGATAATGATACAGTTGAATCTGACTGGCACAGCAAAATTTATGATAGCATTCTTAAAATGAGATCAAGCCGCAGAAACTTCAAATATAAATTACGGTAAAACTTCGAAGCACTTATATAGACAAGCTTCTAATCTTCCTACTAATTTGTAATCAATATATGTATACAGTGCTTGCTAATTATATATAGCCCCCATAAAATATGGTATGTCAAATTACTAGTTTTTTCTATTATAAAATATTTAGAAAGCAAAATTCCGCAATCAAAAAAAAACTTTTAATTTTGCGGAAAGAAGACGCGAAAAATATCAACCAACCAATATTCTCATATTTATAAAATATATAGAGTGCTATTTTAGAGACTGAAAATTTTTTAGTTCAGTTTTTGAACCACTTGGTTTTTTTTTCTGAACACATCAGACAATTCGAAGTAATGTCGTGCTGTCATATTATTAAGCTTTTGACTCTCTCTTCTCTTTCGGCTCCTATAGACGGCTCTAATAATAATGGTTTGTCAAAAAAGTCTTGCGGTATTTTTATTGAATTTTTTTTTTATTGAAATTGAAATGAACTCATGCCTAGCTCTTGACCGATGCTACGGCTGCTACTATGCCAGTCTCTTTCGATCAATTCAGCGATTTTATCGCAATTTTCGACGACCAGAACGAAAACGTTGAAACCATTGTTGTGCGGTGGAAATGGAAACTGTATCGGGTCCATAAACTGCACAAATTTTATTGGCGGCTTGAGATGCATTTTTGCCTTTATCGTAGTAGTACTGTAAAATATGCCGTATTTTCTCTTTATTTTGCTCCATGTTTGCGACGCTATAACTCACGAACGACTTAAAAGAAACGACAATTAGTCAAACACGTGTTAGAGCGTGAAATGAGCTTTCCAAAAAGGTATAGCATGACCCGATGCGACGAATAAAACTAGAACTACGCGCTTTCAGCGCCAACTAGCGAAAGACTTTTTTGACAACCCATTATGTACATATACCCGCTCGTATACTTCACCCTCGATGTCAATGGGTATCATATTGGCTATTACTTCAGCAGCATCGCTTGGCATTGTCCAGAAAGCACTGATAACGCTTAGTGCCGACGGCCTGTGCACTGTGGTCATTTGTCTGGCATATGCTTTATTGCCTAACGCCTGGATTCATATTGGAGCCGCATGTAATACAACCGATCAAATTACCTTTGCAAGTAAAAATCGCCGACTGGAACGCACGCAGCCTTTATTTGCCATCATTATTGATAAAGCGTTTAAGGTTTTATACATTTTACCTGCAGGTGATCCTTAAGTTTGAGTCTCATATTACTCACAGATACTTTAGTTGTGGCTGTGAATGAATCGCACACTCTCCTATGGTAAGAGATATACTTTTCTCTACTTTTTTAGTACTTATAAGCAAGAAATCTTTTGCTCAGCCAGTTCTAAGCCCACTGAAGATAACCATTGGCGTTTATGCACTCATTGCATTTGCCCCGGAGGTATTTAGCCACTCCTACCACTATTAGGTCATCTGACTTCAGAAGCTTTTTCTGACTTACATTGACATTTATTTTGCTTATAATTTGACATAATACACACTAGAGGCACAAAGCGAAAATAAAATTTTAGACTACAATTTACTAATTGAAAATTAATATACGCTTATAGCGAGTTAAGAAAACTATTGAAGTTAAATTGGCCCCGAAACACGGCATTCCATATGCCAAAACTTATGTATATTCCAATAGAAAATAAAGTAAAAATGCAAAAACTGAAGCAAAAAAATTATGCCCTTTATTCACATGTCTATCCCATTTATATTGAATCAAACTTTAACACGTAAAACACCACCCTTTATATAGTTAGTAAACCACTTTCGACTTTATGGTTTATAATTTATGACATTCCTGCAGTTAACTCGTTCTGCTTGTGCAGTAGCAACAGCAAACAAGCAGCTGCTAAATGCATAGAATAACGGCAACTTGTATGCATTTTTATTATTTTCTTGTTTGTCTTCTTCACTTGGCTTTTCTTCGCGTATTTACATTTGGGTTTGTATCTAGTATTTTTTTTTTTTTCTGCTCACTCGATGAAGGCGCCTGACTTTCACAATTGTTTATGCATTTCATTTATTTTCATCATCACACGTACCACGGTTTGTGTGTCTCTCGGCATTTCGCAATATTAAGTGAGTGGGAAATATTAGTTTTGAGAAATTTTATTATATAAAATTTTATGTATTGTAGTATGAATAATTTGAAAATAAATTTCTTTCGTCATTATTCATTTCAACTTATGTATAGTCTATCAATCATTGTTTGAAAATTTTGGGAATAGTGGCTTTGTACTTTTGCTTCTTAAATTTGCCATACATATGTATACCAATGCAAGTAAAAGAAGAAGCAACTATTTTATAGTATATAATGTAATTAAGGTTAATTTGTATGAGAAATAAAATAAGAAGACAGGAACTTTAGCGATTTTCGTCTTAATGCAATTAACTACTTATTTAACTGCCTTGGTCATTGTACAGTTATAATCTTTATATATAAAAATCACGAGTCACGTTGTTTGTCCGCGATGGACTCCTAAATACTGTGTCCAGTTTGAAGCAACTTAAAATATAGGATAGTCAAAGCGATTCATAAATAAGAAATACAACGTCTGTCGCAAAAGAAACAGGATTGTTAAAAAAACAACAAAAAATTAATATTTTTCAAAAGTTATATTTTTTTATTCGAAGTAGTTTCCTTGTGCTTCGATAAAGCGTTTAGCCCGGTCAATTAGCATTTCAAATGAGTGTTTAAGGCCATTTTTCGGAATGCTCTTGAGAATATCGGTCGTCGCCTTTTGGATAGCTGAAACGTCCTGAAACCAGTTTCCGCTCATGGGCAAATTAAGTTTTCCAAATAGGTAAAAATCACAGGGTGCCAGATCAGGTGAGTAGGCTGAGTGATTAATGGTTAATATGGAGTTTTTTGTCAAAAAATCAGTGACAAGCGTCGACCGATGACACGGCACATTATCGTGCAACAGGCGCCAGGACCCTGCCTCACGGTATTGTGGTCGAGCACGACGAATGCGTGACAAAAGACGCTTCATAACACCAAGGTAAAACACAGCATTAATCGTTTGGCCAGGTGGGATGAACTCTCGGTGTACAATGCCCTCGGAATCGTAAAAACAAATCAGCATTGTCTTCATTTTTGACTTCTGAAGACGACCGACTTCTGATCGTCACAGAGGTCTTCACGACCTTGTTTGGCATCGCTTAAACCACTCATGCACATTACTACGGGATAGGCACTGATCACCACAAACTTTTTTCATCATTTGAAATGTTTCAGTAAACGTTTTCCCAAGTTTAAAACAAAATTTAATATTTGCTCTTTGTTCAAAATGCATTTTACGACCGATGACCAAAAGCTGCTGTCACTTTTTGATCCATAAAATCGATTGTAGTTATTAAATTGTCTTAAATTTTTTACGGAATGTCAACAAGAGATCAAACTTTTTATTTCATATGCCCACCGGTAGGTGGCGCCACCAGAAACAGTTATATTTAAAAAGTTCTGTTTCTTTCGCGACAAACACAGACAGACACAGTGAAAGCTGTATTAAATGAAGCTCTAT